>NW_015090909.1:823480-854059 GCF_001431845.1 Calidris pugnax
CGCGGCGGTGCCCGGCGGCGGCGGCGGCCTGGGTCCGGGTGCGGGTCCGGGGCGGCGGCGGCGGTGAGGGCGGGCGCGGTGCAGTGAGCGGGGCTGCCACTGGGGTCAGGGAGCAGGCACCAGGAAACACGGCGGCCACGGAGCGCTGCTCGCTCACACACACACACGCAGAGACACAGCTCCTCCCGCTGCCTCGCACTTCACCCCCCCGGGCAGGGAGGGAGGGAGGGAGGAATCGCTGCTGCATTTCCCAAGTGCGGCACGGCCTCCCCCCCGCCAAGCCGCCGGGAGAGGCCGGCGGGAGCAGCGGGCTCTGCCGGGGGGTCAAGGAGGGGGATGTCGGTTGCCACAACCCCCCGGGAGAGCGGGGAGGGCAGTGCCGGGACCCCTGCCGGGACCCGCCGCCTCGGGGCAGCGCCCGGGAGGCCGCGGCGGGAGCCCGGCTTCCATCCCGTACACATCGCCGCTCGGCTCTTCCCCTGCCTCAACAAATAATAAAATAAATAAATAGCAACAATTTTTTTTTTTTTTAAATAATCCTCTAAACGGGTTTTCCCATCTCGCGCACCTTTTTCATCATTAGGTATTAACGCAGTGCTCTGCTCCTTCTGGAGACAGGCTAACCTCGGCAACCAGAAAAAAACCAAAACCAACCCAAACCATAAAGAAACACTCCTGTAGGGTTAGCCTGTGAGGCTGAACCTTATCTTAGGGTAATTGGGGCTTTTCCATAGAGAGGTAGAATCAGGGAGGTTGCTGTCGTCTTTTTTTGTTGTCTTCCTCCCCCCCCACAAAACCCGCAGCAATTGTGTCAACAGCCCCAACAGTAACAAAGTAAAGATTAGAGCTGTTTGTTCTTTTACTTTCAAGACAACAAACGGAAGGAGGGACTTCCACAGTCATACACTTAGAATGGGGAGAAAAAAGAAGAAGAAAAGGGAAGAAACCCAAATAATTCAGAATAATCGAGCTGACAAAAAATAAAAGCTCCTAACACGTCTCTAAGAGTAAGTGGTGTCTTACCCATTTTTAATAGGTAATTTTGACTCTGGCCAACCTTCGGAGATGCACGGCAACTAGGCAGGTTTTTCTTTGTTGCTGAAAACAATGAGATGGGTCCCCAGTATTGCCAGACAGAAATCCATTAGGATGGATTGTCCTGTTTAGAAGCATGGCAAATTAAGAAACATCAACCTGGGGAAAAAAAAAATAAATAAATAGCGTAAGTTTTTTCCAAATTTAATATTAGACATTTCAGTCTGATGATTTTTTTTTTTTCCCACTATTGTCATTTCCCCTTTTAATAGAAGGATGCACTGTAAACCACCAAAGGAAAATTCCTGTTCCAGACAAAATGATGCACTGGTGAGTCCTCCTTCTCACCAAATCAACCTTTGCCTGGCATGGAGTCTGAGGCCGCAGTTTCACAAAGGTTTTTAGGTGACTGACTTTGACACTGCTGTAAAATAAGCAATCCAGCACTCAGCCCACTTACCCCACCTCTGTCCCTGCACTAGCCCTCATGTGAGCACAGGGAACCCCAGCTGGGAACCCCATCCTGCTAACACCAGGGAAAAGCAGTCTGGTTTGATGTGGGTCAGCGTCCCCTTCCAATCCTCACAAACGTTTCTGCTGGAACAAGGCAGGGAGTGAGATGGGCAACTGGGGATACAAAGGGGTCAGGATAGCTTCATTGATACCACTGCCAGATTATATATGACAATGTGGGTGGGCGGGGGGTGAGGAAGAGCAGGTTCAATCCTGAATCTGCTTCATCTCTTCTCTGTAGTTGCAGCAGCAGGACTTTTCCTGTACTTGTGTCCTCATACCACATCTAGAGCCCTACGCTACAAAAATGTGCTTTTAGCACAGAGGGAAAAACATGGTAGAAGCCTGGGTAGGTGACTGGACTGGGAATTAGAAAGCTTAAAGACCTCCTTTCTGATGTGGGGTGAGAGACAAACCCCAGCATGTCAGTGCCCTCATACTAAAATAAGCATTTACCTAATTCACTAGTTCTTAAACGTGGCCTGAAAGTTAGCGGTACTTGGGTGTTGCTCATATGAATCCAGAGTGGGACTTGATTCTAAGGTCACGTCTCTCTCACAATCCTAAATGCTCAGCAACAACCCCAAGCTGTAATACAGTCATTGGGAGCACTGTTTTCAGTATATGCCTTGACAAACTCTGAAACATTTTCTGTCAAGAGTGCATAACAGAACTCTTCCTTTTTACAAACTACTTATTTTTTGTTTCCCCGAGAACAGGATGCTTACCAAAGATGTACTCACTTTCAGAAATCTGCTGGCCCCGGAGTTGCTAAAAGAAGGAAAAAATATTTTACTTAAATTGGTTAAAGGGTTTTCTCAGGAAAAGACTTGCATTTTATTGCCTTTCTTCTCTAATTCACAAGAACAGCATCAAAATGCAAGTCTGTAAGTACAGCAAACGTCTTTATTTTGGCTGAAAAGCCGATACACACTCAACAAGAGGATTTCAGAGATAAATTTGAAAACTTCAGAAGTAAACAAGCTGATTATTGTGAGTGTCACAGGACTGATTTTTCTAGTTGGGTGAAATTCAAAACAGTGAACAAGCAGTTTTTGTTTACTTTAATATTCCCTATTTGGAATGTTAAAAGTGTACGTTATACATGAAACCTTAGTCATATTCCGAGTTTGCTCTGGATTTGGGGTTTTTTAATTATTACAAAGCCAAAGCGAGTATCATCAAATGTACAGATGCAGCAGTTGCATGTTAAAACTGATAAAACACTACGAAAAGGATACAGATTCTTCAAAATCTGTTATGTCATCTCTGATACAGTGTCCAGTTTCTGCCAAGCACAAGCAAGCGCTAACAGCTTTTGAGACACACACAGGGTACTCCAGAGTGAACCATGGACACCCATCTCACTTTGCTCTTTCCTTTGGGAAAAATCTTCCCTGAGACTATGTGAAGCAAAACAAAAAAGGTATTATTTAAAGTCCACCTCTGAGAACTTGTTCCTTAAATAATAAGACACACAGAAAGGAATTTTCAAAAAGCCTAAAAACCTTTCAAGCTGTGTGTCATGACATCGGCCTGTGGTTACAGTACTGTCCTCACACAGATCCTGCCTGGTCAGGCTGTGCTATGTCATGTGGTGCATTACTGTGCTCCACAACCTCCTGTGTGTTGCTCGTTGAGGGTACTCTCAGAGCAAGCTATCTCAAGAATATTCCATCGTTTGACCAAAGGAGGGAAGGCCTGATTACAAGGCCATGTCTTGCTGTACAAAATAATCAATGATGCTACTTTAAGGGTGTTCCAAACTGCCTCACTCCTCTGCCACTTCCTTCTGCCCCCATACCTCAGGGATACAAACCACACAAGAAGAACAAATTCCGTTTTTAAAAAAGTGGACAACCACTGCAGGCAATCTACTCTGAAAGTCACTGGACTCACCATATTCCAATGCAGACCACTGCAATTCTGCCAAAACTTGTGTCTTCACAGGCTTGTTCCCCTCATTAAAGTAGAAATTCTTCAGTAACTGTGGAACCAAAGTCAACTGGAGAAAACTGTGTTTCTTCAGGCTTCATGCCTCACTGAGCAGATACTACATTCCAAGTTTGCAGAATATAGTTGGATAGATTAAAAGTTCTCCATTGCTCTCTTCCTCCATTTGTGGCCTGTGAGTCAGAGCATTTGGTGTGTATGGTGGCCAACAATAGGAAAACAGAAATACATAGCATTAGACATAACAAACAAACAAAAAACCCCAACCAACCCAGGATTCCAGTTTTGAAGATACAAACTGGTTTTTAGCTCTTAGCTTCTTTCGCTTAAGAAAATCACAAACAGGAACTGGTAGGTAATTAAACCCTAAACACTGAATTTTCAAAAAAAAAAAAAAGTCTCGTGGCTGTTGATTTTTGTAATCTCTGCTGTAATTAATTTTTATCTGACTTTTACTCTCACAAATATGGGCCCGTGCACTAACCTGTTCAACACCCCAGCAAACACTACATCTTCAGGAAGAATCCATGGTCTCTCCATAGAAGTGCTCCAGTTTTTTGAGAAAAAGGACAAGTCTCAAAAGGAAGTGAAGCTCGAGGCTCCTATCAGAATCTGCAGACAGAGAGAAGCACATCATTCTAATGCTGACAGAGCATCAGGTAAGACTTCTAAAGGAAATATCACTAGTTGTCCTCTGGGCATTCTTTTTATATTCGATGGACCAGAACATTGTCACAGGATAATGGTTGTCTGCTGCCTTGCCCCTATTAAATTAAATTAAATATTTGATTGGAACTTTCCTGCTTGCTCTCTGTAGAAATAAAAAGTGATGCAAAAAAGCTGTAGGTGAATCATTTGTCCTTCTAAAAACTCCCAGTGTAACTGCTTGTCAAGTACCTAGAGAAGAAACCATTCCTATTAATTTTGTTTAGTTTTGAACATTCCACCTAATGTTCTTTTTTCAAAATTGAGATGGGTGTATGGGTGATTTATTCCTTCATAACAGAACAGGCAGTGACTTCAGTTTTGTATGTAGATAAAGATGCAGGTATTGTTTGATGCACAGCAGTTAATGCAGAGACATTACTGCAGGAACTCCCAGATACTGAAGGCTCAGGGCACAAAAGGTTTTTGGTGATCACCTTCTGGTCAATGAGCTGTGGCAGGGAGTACGCAACTGTGGGACTAATGTGAGGTGTCTGAACACCTTATTACTGCATATCAATTTACCTGTTTAGGAGAAGGTGGATGCCTTTTTCCTTGAGTGATCATTTTATCACTTAATTTGTCTACAGTGCATTGAGTCAAAGCCAATGGATGAGAAAACCTTCGGTTTAATTCAGCTTCAGTTCAGGCACTCAGAGCTCATTGTCCCAAATAATTCCAAAACTTCAAATTCTGTCAGGAAACAGGCATTTAGTACTACAGTAAAGAGTATTACAACCCCCTCTTCTCCTTGACCTTCGAATTCCACAACTCCCTTCCCTCCTCATCACATAGATCATCCCATCCTGCAGCAGTGTCCACACTACAGTTCTGTTCCTAGATGTAAGACTAACCATGTCCCCTTGAGTTTTGAGAAGTCAGTGACATCAGACAGCTCCCTGTCTATGCTCTGCCTCTACACGTGTCCTTCTGACTTTAGACACAAGATTCCGTGAAGTGGGTTTATATCACACTGAATGCATTCTGCAAATGGCAGACCCTACAAACTGAAATTCTTGCAGACAGAGAAAAATTCTTCTCTCTATTCCTGAGAGAAGGTCCCTATTGCACCAAGAGTTATAGATGAAATTCTCAACATCAGTCAAAATTGCACAAGGAAAGCAAATTGCAAAACTGAAATAGACCTTAGCTCGCAGTGCGAGTAAAGTGATTTACATGGTGGCGCAGAAGAGAGAATATTACTCCTATGCTACCTTGAAGAATGAAGGCTACAGATTTAACAGCAAATTTATCTGACGATGATTACTGTTGTCAACAGTTACTCAGAGTTAGCCTCTTTATATCTAAACAAATAGGCACCAGAGCTTCACTTCATGCCTTGCATAATTAACTTTATGTTTTTGACAGACGTAGGAACCATGGTCTCCAGCTCATCTACATCCAAGTCCCAAATTACCTTTGGGACAGGAGTGTGGTCCCTTTATAGAAAATTGTAGGGAATTGTAAGACAAACAGAGTGAAAAACTTTTAAAAGGGGTGAGGCTTTTAAAAGGGGTGAGGTCTCCATTCCAACACGGAGATCTTTCCAATTTGAGCATGAAGACCAAGACTCCCTAAAGGAAGGAAAGGACTTTTACAGTCATTCTCAGGAGTCTTGTCACTTTGAATGTTCCCACTAACACTGCTGATCTGAAGGTACATGTAGACCTAGAGCCTGAAGCCAAAATCTTTATTTTATGTTAACTATCATAATTATCAAACTCTGTTTTACAGAAAATACAGTTCAGGATGCTCAGGAATCCTCCCATTCTGTGGTGAAAGAATGAAGCCTGAATTCACGTGCAGTGCTCTCTAATGTACGACAGGATTCTGGAAAGAAATGGACAAGATCTTACGGTATAATTTCTGGTTAATGTTGATTTTTAGCCCTTGATTTGACATTTTAAAATCAATATTCCATAGCAGTCATGGTCTAGATTTTTAATGTATCCAGGCTGAAAACGCTTGCTAAGAACCAAGGGATTCTACACTCTTTGTCTCAGACACCCTAGGAAAAAAAATCCTGTATTCCAGTTATTGTCTAACATTTGAGTTCACTGTTGGCAAACTGGTCCCTGCATGTCTTTGAGGCATATGGAAATTGATGATGAAAGTGTCTAGTGTAACTAGAAGTATAATTTGATGAAAACTGAAGCAGTGAACTGTGAGAAACTGCTAAATCAGTGTCATCAAACTCTGCTTGAAAAATAATGAAACAGAAATACCACTAGGACACGAGAAATGCAGGGCAACGACTGTGAAACCAGAGAGTAAACACAAAAAATTAAGGAAACATACAAAGTATTATTTTAATTGTTATTTTTTGAAACGCATGCCCAAAATACAATGCAACATTCCTGTCCAAATTCACTTTATGGAGACAGTGACATCATGTCTCCTCCAAATTGTTCAAGCCCAGATCTTGGCACAAGCTCTTCCAATAGAATACCACGTTTGGCCCTGGCACTCTCGCCTGTCTACCCGTAACCATGTGCAGAATAAGAACAGGCACCGTGGCCAATGCAAATCCTAGTTATAGCTCAAGTCCCTTGGGGCAATAGAAAAAAGACCAAAATAGAAAACATATTACAGTTTTAAAGCAATAATATTGCTAAAGAAAATAAAACAAATGTAACCTCAGAAGTAAGATGACATTTATTGCCTAAAAGTTAACAATTCCTGAGGCTGTAAAAGTACTCTATAAATAAGCCCTGAAGATGGCAGTGAAAAGATCCTGATATTGCTTTATTCATATATTTTGAATGAAAACAAAACATACTTACATAGAAATCTGAGAGCAAGAGGACAAAGGAAGTTATTGTATGTTTTAAAGATTTCCCTGCATCCCTAAACACACTCAAATTACTGAAAAAAAAATTAAATTATTCTATTCAGTTGTACCCATGTTTTGAGACAGCAACATGTGTATGTATGCTCAAGAAAGGGATATAAGCTTGCATATTCAAAGACTTGCCAGAAAATTTGTACAAAAAGATCACAGGGAGACAGAGACAGCTGGAAAAATTGGAGCAGGGGCTCTGATTTTCATGCCAGTGTTACACCTAATGCGAAGGGAATGCAGATGATGGAGTGCATGCTATATGTTATTCCTCCTGCCACTTAGCAGTGTGCTTGTAGAACTGAACAAGAACCGGGAAGTACAAAAAAAACCAAACCAAAACAACAACAAAATCAAACAACAAAACAAAGCAAAACAGACCCAGAAATGACAGAAAGGGTGCTATTGTAAATTAAAATACTTATGTCAGGATATTTATTATAGTCACGTCAACATTTTCACGTACAAAAGGCAATCATCAAGATCAAGAACTGGATACCAAGGAATAATTTCCTTAAAATGTAGTCCGACTTGGAAATTTAACTAAAATACACCCACGATCTCACCATGGCACACACATAGCAGAAGCCATGAAATGGAAAATATCTATAAACAAACATCTCTTGAAGGGCCTATACTATGCTATAAAATAATGATAATAAGAAATTTCTGCACATGGATTTATCCAGATTAATTATCAACAAGCCTAATTAGAAAGTTGTGCTAACAAATATAGGAGACTTCTTTCTATTAGCGAATATACAGATAGGAAGCTTAGCAGAAAAAGGGTAAGTGGAATCTTGAGAGGATTTTCTGGTAATACATTCAAGTTTCTAAACTAATCTAGGCATGATTTCCACGGGTTTTGATGTCATCTTTTCCCATGTGGTGATCTCAAAACCTATGTGTTAAAAAGTCATTTTCTCTGTCAGTTACTATTAACTGAAAATAAGCACCTGAGGAGCCACCTTCTATCATTCCCCTCCCCGCCCTGACCTATTACCACAATTCCACTTTTTGTGATGTTATCACTGCAAATTCAGAAGTGTGATCCTATTATAAAAAAATGCCTTCTAAAAGAAAACCCTTTTATACAATCAGATTATGAATCTCAGTGAGAATTTAACCAGGGTACCTTCCTGTCCACCCAGGGCTCCCCTGGACTCCTGTTGTGCGTTCGGATCAGCACACAGCGTAGCCTTTGGCAGCAGCTGAGAGAAGCAGATCACAATGTCGGTTTGTAGCAGCCTCCTTGTCTGAAAAGGAGAAGTGAAAAGAGAAAAAATTAAAAATACAAAAAAAATGACAATGCAAAAGACAAAGGAAAACTAGGGGTTCAGATCCCAGCTTGCCACAAGCCCCAAGTATGGGGCTAAGCCTACAAAACTCTATAGCTTCTAAAGCAAATCCAGACACAAAACTTCCCCAGATGCCTCTACCCAGATGCAAAATAAACTAATAGTCTGACCATGACTCTTTTCCATTTAGAACAAGCTGTTAACCTTAAGGAGGTCAAAATCTAGAATAAACCTGGACAAATGTATATTTAATCTTCTGCCCAAGCTTCAGAACTAAAGGCTATACTTTATGTTGTTGGGTCAGAGAGCAGAAGCTACAGAATCACCTTCATCCCACTGAAATCCTTGGCTCCACTTCTAGCTAAATTGATAAAATTGAAAGGAGCAGATGTTCTGCCCTGCCTTGAGATCAGACCCTTATATTTGAGATGAGACATTCGCTGTTGATATAAAAGCTTTTTTTTTTTTTTAAGTATACATGATTTTTAGCCAGCTATTTTATATGCAAAACCTGTTAAACCATACGATTTCATCCATTGTTGTTTGTTTCTTTCTATTCTTTCAAGTTTAGCCTATAATAAAGCACTCTGTGAGCTTAAAAAGAAAATTTACATATGGGAGTTCTACAATGGGTAAATTACTTCTTCATATTTGGGGGTCTCTATTAAAAAGAATACTGTGAGCCAACAAACAGTAAAGGAAGAGATCAGTACTGTCAGTCCACACTTGAATTCTTTCAGTTCAGAATCTGACTAACTATGCACACTTATGTTACTTTGAAACAGTCACTTGACTTCTGAGGGATTTTCATCAGTGTGCTCTTTTCCATGTACCTGCCGGATCAGAATGCTACAGTTACCCATGTTCAGTACTGCCAAATTAACAAAGCAAAAATCAATGATTAAAGCCCACAAGCCACATGATTGACATAGTCTGCAAGTTGCCCAATTTCCTTTTTTATTATTTTTATTTTATACTTTGTTCTTTTTACATTGTTATAAGAGTCCCTATTCTGGTTTTCTATATTTATATCAGAACGTGTGTACATGCAGCATGTGTACTTAGAGAAAACTTCCATGGCATTGCTGCTGAATGAGCTCTGGTCCCCCAGAGATCAGTGTGACCCAAACACTGCACCCACGGGGAGCTCCACCGATTTTTGATATGTATCCTTTGGTAGCAGGTGTTAGAGCCTCTGACAGAAGAGAACTCCAAGGTTTTGGACTCTGGGCTCTGCACGTGTTGTAATCAAAAATTTATTTCTTTGTGCGACTCACAGGAAAAAGAGTCAAGCTCCCAGGGCTTTAGAAGTCTGGGTTTAGAAATGGAAACAACGGGAAAATATGCTGCTAAACTGTCCAAGAACTGGTCCAATAGCCACTGTCTTAAAATACCTCTGGCCATAGCAATACTGATTTACTATTATTGCTTTGTACTTCCCTGTGAGGAATGACAGAATGAGAGTCATCAGATGAGATATTTTATCTGACTTATCAAATAGCAATATTTTGTAATGACAAACCGTAGTTACAGAATAGGAGGAGTTGGAAGGCCTCAAAAGATATCAAGTAGATATATACTCTATAGACTAAAATTTCCCTTTTAAACACAGGGCTGAAGCACAGGCTTCTTGAAGAGCCAAAGTCTGCATTCAGGGCTAGCAGGAGCACAGTTATTCAGTTCTCCTCAACAGGACCAAAGCAAGGTTTTGAGAAAGATTAATTTGATTCCTGTCTAGTGCCTAAAAAGCAACCCTTCCAGCATCAGCATCATCCTATCACAAACCAGAATCTTAGATTTCTTTCCTCCTACTAAATCTCACTATTTTCAGAGACAATTTGGGATTGGCAAGGAAGGCAGGATCAGTTTCCTTTCAGACAGTAACCAAATATTTAAAAGTCAATCTTGCTCCTACTGAAAGAGGTATTAGTTTTACCGTTAGTTTAAACAGAAGTGAGGTGAAGCTGCAGACTTACAAACCTGCACCTGTTAGACTGTTTTTGTTTTTGGTTTTTTTTAAGCTTTTATGTACAAAAAGGTCACTTCAAAAGCAAACTCAAACGTAACATAGTTGCAATTTAAGACTTCCTAACAACAGCAGAGTAAAGGTGTCACTCTGTAACAGAGGATGTTGATAATTGTATCACCTAAGCTGCAGAAATCTATATGGATTCTCTTTTAAACAGTAGCTGGTGCTAAATTCAAAGTTCTTATTTGCGAGCTAAAGACAGACTCCAGCAGCACTCAGTGATTTATGCTGCCCACTCCAGAAGCCATGCAGCTTCAGGATTTACTTTTTTTTTTGTTACACTCCCCTTCCCACACCAGTTTGAAAGTCTCATCCAACAGATGTGAAGAGAATCCTAGCCAGCAGTTCATTGGAACACGACCGCCTCTACTGAAGACAGGATTTGCATTTTCTGTGTAGAGTACAAGACAATTGAGAAGTAGTGGACCTAGACATATTTTATTAACAAAATTCTCCACGCCCAATAACCCACTTGTCACTATTCTTAATTTTGTCTCTCATAACATTTATTTGGTACAGAAGGATGATACATGCTACATTTTAAATATCTACACTAAAAACGAATATTAGGAAATTCCATATTCTATTTTATCTGTCAGAGGTCATCAGAAGCTCTATTTCAAGAAAACTGAAGGCATTAGATGTAGTTTGCCCAGTAGATTAATACTGAGCTGTGAACTTTCATCCTCTGCAGCAAGATTTCCATCCAACTGACACAGAACTGACATGCAGTAACACTTACAACCAGGGGGATCCAATTTAGACAGAGTTCAAATGGTTTCAAGCTACTCATAGGTCACAGAGGTAAAGTATGCATAAGAGAGCTGGCTTTAATCAGAAGGTTTTCAGTAATGTCACACCAGAAGTGATAGGCCACGTTGAGAATGAACTGGATGTTAGGCTTGAGAATTAAATTATCAAATATATTTAAATTCTCCGAATATAGTCTTTAAGACATTTTCACAAGCCCAAAACAGTAGGGATGGGTTTTTTTTTCAGAACAGTAGAAAAAGACACAAGCCTAAAAAAGCCTTCTTTCCCATGTGGCATCGTATCTGTGATGTCTATCTTCAGAAGCTTTTGGGGAAGAAACATGATCCAAAACAAAAACAAACCAGGTCCACTGTGGGTGACAGTCTGGAAATAATCTGAAAAAAGACTCAACATTTTCTCCATAACGGAGCATTAGAACACAGGAAAATTGAGAGGGACAGGAAGGATTACAGAGAGAGAGCGGATTTAGGGAAGGCCAATTTTAATGCAGTTATCAAATGCTGACCTACTTGTGGAACAGGCAGGTGGAATCTCCGTTTAACATTTCATACTAAAGAACAATGTGAAAATGAGAGGACTCATTGAAAGACATGTCGCTGAAAGACAAAGTGTTATTCTCCTGAGACTTTTAAAGGCCGTATTCCACCCAGAAACCCCTGGATCTGTCAGGTGTTCTTATTTCAAGTTTCCCTGATCAGTTTGGCTGTATCCAAATCAGCTCTGTGCCCTCCTTTTCATGTAACTAGGCTGTGAGCTTTGTCTCTATGCCATTAGAGGTACCAGAAAGTAAACTGGGAAACAGCTCCGTAATACAAAGAAAAGCATCACACCTTTTGTACAGTCATTACTATTGGTTTCCACTCTAAGAACTGCTTCTCAGCAGAAATAAAAGAGCAACTACTGCACAAAGCCCAGCAGACAAGGTATGTTGAGTTTCTGAAGATTTTCATTGAGTTTTGTTATGAAAAGGATTAAAAATCCTTACTGCTGTGCCTGTCTACAATATCCTCTCTGGAAAAATTCAAGTCAATGCCACGAAGCGAGGGGGGAACTTGAAGAAATCTGTCACTAGAAATACAGTCCTGGATCTCATGTCGTATTACAGCAAGCGTGTCTCAGCTCAGATCAGCAAAGCAGAAGGAAGAAACCTGGCAGGGTAGATCCAGGGTTTTCTTACTGAATACTCATCCAGAAGCAGAATCACAACCAGCAAAATTACACCTTCATAACCCATTAATTTCACTGCATCCTGCACTGATGATTTAAAATGTATAAACAGGAAAGAAAAACTGAGAAAGTCAAAGCCAGTGTTTTCATAAACAGAATAAATTAGGGCTTGTTGAGTTGCTTACTATTAGAAACCACATTGTTTCCAGTACCTGGCTTGCACATTTACCCCTATTTCAAGTAGCTCCTTACAGAACTCTAAGATGTGTAATACAGGCATAACTTTAAACACTGGCGTACCTAAAGTGTCCCCATTTAGGTTAGTAAATATTTTATATTTTTTTTCCAAATCTAGGAGACTTTTAAAGACCAATCCATCGCTGCAAAGTCCATATCCACTTTTCTTCCTCATACTGAAGGAACAAGCAGTTTACCACTTGTCAGTCAGAAAAGCACTCCTCTTATGAAGTTGTGTCTTTCATTTGTTGCTCTCACTCACTGGCCAGACTAGTATCACAAATTTATGTGCACTATTCTTCAATTCTAATTACACTGCACAGCTCAATTTTTTACACGTTCTCAACTTTGTAGAAAAACATAGCTGTACTACGTGAATAGTCCACAGCAGCCAAATATTAAAAGATTCCTTCTTTTCTTCCAGCCTACCAGGTCATATAATTCTTGAATTACGAAAAAGTAATTTTTCTTACTTGTCATTGGCACCTTGTCTTAACAAAATAAGATTCTAAAATAACAAGAACTATCACACATCCAATCACTCCAAATCCTCCACATAACCTGTTCAGCTCTTCCTATATTCACTCTGTATAACTCTGAAGCCTTTGATTGTGTTTCCATTTCCATATGTAATTGCACAATTCTAAGATGATGGACTTAAGCGCGCAGGGACTGCACCTAAGCAGAAGTGCAACATACTCCCGTAATTAAAATACTTTACAATTAAGTGAGATGCAGCTTTTCATTTACATTTTTGCTGGAAAAACATACTATGCTTCTTTTTGCCTTTTAACACATCCTAATGACTCATGGCATTTAAAATGGAGTTAAATATTTTTCTTAACACAGCTGTATATGTTTTATTTCATATGTTTGCCAAGATTCCTCATATATCCTTCCAACTATTACAGTCTTCCTTTCACATTTTTAATTTTTAGTTTCCAGGGTTCCATAAAATGTAAGTTGCTGAATGATGCCTAACTTCATGGCTGGAAGTATCTCTTTATTCCACCCCACAGCTACATAGAACCTTGGACAGACTTTAACATCCATCTTTTTGGGCTTCTTTTCAGAAGCTGGTCATTAGACTCTAGCCCCAGGTCTCCTCCTTGCTGCCCTGAAGCACTCCATCATTAAAGCACTAGCCAAGGTTCTCTTACCTTCTTCCACTAATCATGAGTTTTACTAGCTCCCTCCTTAGAAATGCAAAAATCCCACAGCAACTGGAGAATTTAGCAGATTCCCAGGTCTTCCTACCAGAGAACAGTTGATACATCTGAGCTTTTCATCCTCTTTGAAGGATTGTATTTATTTTCACATGGTGAAATACAGAAAAATAATATATTGTTAGGATGCATCTCAGATCAATTGAACGTGAAATGGGAAACATGTTTAGTTGTATCTTGAAATCCTTGCTAGCAGAACGCCCTTATGTGGCAACGATGGAGCTTCCTTCAATCTGCCACTAAGTGACTCCATCCTATCCTGCTTGTTAATGATCTGGCTTCAGTTATTCATCTCTCTTACCAGTGCAACGCATCTGGCACAAAGGCTTTCATGCTAAAGAGAATCCAATTAGTGCAGAATGCTTCAATACATCCCTTCACCAATGCAAACTATCATGCTTTCCACATCATATCCTCTACTCTTTACATGGGAAAGCTTGTGAATCCTGAAAGTTTTGCAATGAACTACTCACTCCTCCAGGAAAATATAGATTCTTAAGCAAGAAGGTAGGGCTCATCTGGAAGGGAGCAAGCACTTCCATGAAGGCTAACCTAAAACTGCAGAATGAACTGCCTTACAAAAAAAGGGATCATCTCAAATATTCCCCACCATCTGTTCCAACTTCAAGGCCCATTTTAGGAACTTGCTTTAAAGGAATCCACACACATATTTAAAACAAAAACAAAAAAAAACCCAAACCAAATATAAAGAGAAAATAAACACAAACTCTGCAAAAACAAACAGCCTACAGGAGCAGATTAATCCATTAGGGATCTTCTAAAATAAAACATCCCCCCTTACCACTACTGAGCAGGTGCTGGAACATGGATGTAAGATAGAGTTTCTAGCCCTTCCAAAGGAGGCAAGAACATCACAGAACAGTAATTTTGCTGTAGAAGTAAAGCTGCTTTGAGTGCCATTTAAGGAGGCAAGAACAGCACAGAACAGTAATTTTGCTGTAGAAGTAAAGACGACAGAATGGAAATAACTATGCCTTAACATCAACATTTTATCCACACCATACATTGCTCCCAGATTTCTCCTCACACTGCTTTTCTTTCATTGTCTTCCCAGGCTCTACTCAGAGCTGACACTTCTCTCCAATGAATTGCCCGACTTATTTTATGTCAGCTGAAAAAAAAAAAAATACCAATTACAAATAATGTTTTCCTCAGTGAATTAAAAAAAATACACAATACCCGTTCCCATTAAGCTGACACTGGATAGTGATGCTACACAGGACTTTAGATGCTTCATGTTTTTCAAGCGATTAGTATCAAAATCTCTCTATTAAAATGAAGCAGTGACAATTATAACAGTTAAACTAGCTCGTCTGTATGGCTGCACACCACCTTTAACAAAAACAGCAGAGGATGTTTATTTTAGTCCTAAATATGATTTATCTGTTGATTCTTCAGCATTCATATTTCAACAGCTGCCAAACCACTAAGCTATCCCATGAGACGCATATCCAAAAACATCCTTAACCATCTCCATTTCCAGAAAAAGAGAATACGTGGATCTGAACATTCTGGTGGGCTGGCTCATAGTAACCAAAGGGTCAACCACCTGGGAAATGATAGGAACCATAAGGGTTAACTTGTGGGCTACCTCAAAACACATCTGTGTTCTTTTGCACACCAAACTTAATGACCATCAAATAATGGTTTCATGATCTGAGATTTGGAAAACCTAGATGCATTCAATTGCTTTCCCTGATTAGGTTTGTACTTATTTGGCATTACCAGAGATATCTCAATCCCTAAATAATTAACCTACAACCAATATCTATGAAATTGCCTCACTAAGCTCACTATCCAGGACTGTTTGCTGTTAAATTAGTAGAATAAATAATTTACACCAAAAAAGTGTGCACAAGATAGTGCCAATAAACCTGGGGGAACTTGTTCATTATTTGCAAGAAAATTGGATGAAACACAATTCCCCACGTACAAGCCATTCTGTAGAGTAAAAGGTGCATTAGTATTATTGCAGCATGTAGGGAACAAATGAAGTCTCACGACTGTTCTCTTCAGAGTATGCTCTCTTCATTAGCCTTTTCTCCAGATCTATAAATACATGCAATATACTGTACATAGGAGAACATAGGAGACTGAACGTTTGCATATGAAGTACATTTCTTATAGGAAAAAAAAAAACCAAACAGAAGTATTGTAGATCTTTACTAAATAAGCAAGGAGCTAAAAGAATAATATTTAACACTGAAATGGCAGCTCTGTATCATTTGGAAAATCCTCAAATCATCTTTTCCAGTGGCAAAGGTTACTATCGCTCACTCTAAACACTGAAGAAAACTGCTTTGTAAATTTGTAATTCACAGGATTTTTTATCATTTTAAGACCATTTCAAAATAAACTGTTGATGGAACTTATGTTTTGCAAAGTTCTCATGGTTACTCATGCAGCACTTGCTCCAGCACACAGTGAATCAGTGAGCTTTTTCACGCTAATGTCACTGGGAGCTGACACAGGCCCTTCGGCAAAGAAAAACAATATTGACTCTTGTTAAAACTTCAGGAAATAGTCTAAAAATAGTTATTCTAGAGGCACATGCAGGATTCCCAACTAAAAATTCACATTTAGAAATAAATAAATAAATAAAATTCACTGAGAACAATTTGGCACAGAAACTAGAGCTGAGGCCAAAGCAGAGTTTATGACTTTGGCGTGGGCCCATCTCCCATTAGGTTCCTGAAAAATGCAAGCCCCTGTACTCCAATTGTTTGTAGTGCTCAAAGGCACGGCTTTCCCTGCACAGAAAGGTACAAGGAAGAGACTCTGTCCTCTGTGGCTTGAGCTTCCATTACAGAAGTGTCCTCCCTGGGTTACACAACCCCCTAAAGAGATGCCCAGGCATGGACTGCCCTGACCTACAGAACCAGCTCCAAGCACCGTCTGCTCTTCAAGCTGTGCTTTTCCTACAAAAAGAGATGGTCATCAGTCTCGTGTTGTTGCTGCAGCCCAGGGACAGAGCCACAGATGTGTCTACAACATCCAGGGAGGGTGCAGCAGAGTCCCTGGCTGGATGCAGCCCCTTGTTTAAGTCTGAATTAAATTCTAGGTCTCAGCCTGATTTGTGGCAGTTTGTTGGTTTTTAGTATTTGATAGCACATATCCTGTGACAAGTTTCCTGACCTTACTCTGTATTCATGCTGAAAACACAACAATCTTTTTTATAAAAAAATAAACATTTCTCCCTAGATTATGAATCATGTAGTTGCTTGACCTGGGTCCCAATGCTTCCTGCAATCTATCTTATTTACTACTGAAAGAAATCATAGATACGAATGCCAGCTTACCTGTTCTTCTAGAAAACAACACTGGGGATACCAATTTCACTCATTTCACTCATCTTTATCCCAAAAGAACAATGACAAAAAAAAAAAAAAGGTTAGCCCCGTGGAGTAAAAGGTGTCCCAATGTCATTGTTGCATGCAAGGATCAGATAAGCACCTGGTTTGTTCTGTCTGTGAAGACAGCTTTATCCAAATAAAGCATAGTGCATTTTATCATTCTGTAATGGAAAAGACCTGTCACTCTTTGAATATCATCATATGGTCGGTGGCCGGCAGATAATGGACTGTTAAGTGTCAAGGTGACTGGCTTTGAATGTGCACAAAACTAAAAATTATAGACCTGTCATTCCATAGGCAGGCCACAATTAGCTGTCTATGCAACTTGAAATTTCCATTTTGCCAGCTGAATAATCAATTGGCTACAGTTTCTCAATATAGATGCTTTTTTAGGCTCTTTGCACTCAGGATTTTATCTTTTTTATAAGGTTTTTCAAATAACTGTGCAGTGCACTTAAGCAGATGGGGTTAGGAATGAACTGTGCAGTTATCTCCTCCTCAAACACATACACAAATACATTCACCAATATTTTACAATCAACACTTCTAATGTTAATTTCCTCTAGCTTTGCCCTACCCTATAATGTTTCTGCCAGGAATATGGCTCTAAGGAACACAAGCTACACAAAATTCACAGCTTCAGACTTTACAGCTGTTTGTTTCTATTAACAGCGTAATATTCTTTTTGTACATTTTGCTATCAGTCCACCCTGATATGAGCTAATAATACAAGATGACTTAGAAATAAAATGTTTTCAATGGTCAACTTCAAAAGGGGAAAGTATTTTCTTTTTTGAGAATTTTTTTCTGTGTCATTTACAAAAATGATACAGAAATGACACCGGCTGGCTCAGAGACCTTGTTTTATGAAGCTAAAACAGCAGAGACAAATACAGTGATATATCAATAAGGATTCTTACACTCTGCTTTGGATCTAAAAAGAAATGCAAACAAAAAGGTTAAGAATCCCATGTTATATGTTAATGCATATACTGTAGTCCTTTTTGTCCTGGACAAGTAGCAATCATTTGCTGTCTTACAGACTGTCTGCATTTGAGAAAGAAATTGGTTAACATTGTGCCTGAATGCAAAGAAAGGTTTACAAAGTGGGGAGCTCCATAAGTTCTGGGTTTATAAACACAATATCAGGACAAGTGCTGCCTCAATGTCTTTTTGATATGAAAAAGTCTTTTAAAGATATGCTATTGCAAATCTCCTTTTTCTTTTCTTTTTTTAGCTCAGCCTGATTTGTAGCACATGATGGGTAGAATTCCTCCCATCTGGTGTGGAAATGCTACACACAGGTTCTGGCCAAAACCACTTGGAATAATGGAAAGATATGTGGGATCATCACTGGACTTTAAATCAGGCTTCAATATGTAGCCTTACATTTTTATAGTACTTCATATATTGATAAAGCCTTTGCATGTAGTTCTGGGGGGTACACAGCAATACTCTGGCAATCCAAAGAAGTCTATGACTGAGTCTGTAATTATATGGTATATGGGCTTTAGAGGTGACTGGCTCAAGAGATAACGGCTTGAGGAGCTCCTGATCTTCCCTCATAGACCCACGCTCACTTCCTTCCCCATAGCACAATTTACTCTTTCTGCATTTGTCCTATTTAAGTGCTCCCCCATCCTTTTTTTTTTTTTGATGACTTTTAACAGCAGTTATTTGAACAGTATAATTTACAGCAAGTCATAGAAGTAGCTTTATGTACAAAGCTGAGGACGTGGCAAATTACAGCAAGAGAGCAAGAACAAGAGGCTGGAGGGAGCAGAGGGGAAAGTTCTTAAATACACATTGCAGAACTACACTGTTAGCCTGAATTTCCTCCCTGCTTTTTCTCCTCTCTCCCTCTAGAAATAGAAGGTTAGGCCATTAGAGAATTCAATTGGTTCCAGATGGACCCTTAACCCAGCTCTTCTAATAAAAACATTTTCCTGTTAAACAACCTGTGTCACATGGAATAGATGAAATTCATCTTTAGTATACCGCCACTGAAGCCTGGAAAGACAAACCTGAAGTATGAGTATCTGTATCTCAAATATAAAAGGGTAATGCAACAATGATTTATCTCACAATTAGGCAGTGGTAATTAAAAAACTAACACTGTAGCAGGCATACAATACAAGCTTCTAAGAAAAGTTATAAAATATTATTGCTGTCTTTTTTTAAAGGCAGAGTTCTATTTTGATGTTTTCTATTAAATTCTCCAGAAAAATCAAAATATAACATTTGACAGTATGACTCCTAAATCATCTCTTTCATGGGCTACTGCCATTGTTAACAAACGCTGTTGTATTTTACTTTATATATTTTTGATATATAAATCAGAGCGCCAGTTTTGCTTGTATATAAATCAGCGACAAAAATCTCTAAATTTTCTCTGCAAACCACGGTCAATCCTTTTTATGCATAAGAACAAAACCTTTAGTGTTCTAAATTAACATTTAAGGTACTTGGAAAATAAGAATAGCTTGTGATTTTGCATTCAGTAGCATGTTGCTTAAGTAGCTCCCATCCTCCTTCATCCCAGTCTTGGTTCCGCCCCATGTGCCAACCAGTGTTTTGGCTGGCGCAGACGTTTGTGTTGCCATGTAGTCAGCATATATTTTATCTTTTACCAGCTGGATCTATTCCTTGCTCAAGTTCACTGTACCGCTGTGCAAACAGTTGTGGCAGCGAACGCAAGAGCTGGGAACAACCCACCAAGAGGGGGGATAGATGCCCGAGCTGCTTAAGCTACGACTGCTAGTGAATAAACGCTCTCAGTACCCCAGCCTGCATAGCCTGTCTGTCTATCCTAGGTCCTTAGAGAGCTTCTATTTTGTTCCAATTTCTTTCAAATATACTTATTCACACATCATCTTTACAAGAAGTGCTGCAATTCCCAATTTACAGCTACGGAACTGAACTGCAGCAACGTTTTCAAAAATATCTTTTAGAGATACTTAAATTCTGAGTGCCTACAACGCTTTCAAAATGAGCTTTTAATTGACCTAGATGCTTTCAAAATTATTTGCTTAAAAAAGCAACAAAGAAATGGGTTCTAGGCTAGCATCCTAACTGGTAAGCTGTCCTAGCACTCTTGCTTTGTGAATTTCCTTCCATTTTCCCACCAGAGATAGCTGTGATATAATTTATTACGATCATGAAACTGATTATGCATTCTGAAGTCAGCAGATTTACCTTAAAATAACACAGTCCCTCAGTGAAAACCATTACATGTTCACAGTGGAATCTGTCTGGGCAAATGAAAAAAAAATAAAATGTTACTTGCTTCAGATTCCACCCACCCTCCCCCAACACACACAAACACTCACTCTGTTTTATTCTGTTACCAGCTGAAATAAGAAAAAATTGAGTGGTTTTGTCCATTCTAGAAATTAAAACTTTGACAGAGTCAGGAGTAGTGGATTTTCCCTCCGTGTTTCCAGAGGGACCTGCACTCATGACAGTTCATTGTCTATTTGATCTTTCAGTATTTTGCTTTGAGGAAAGGGAAGAGCTTTTGCACTGCAGTTGGGAGCATTTGTACGGTGTCTCAGTCTATACAAACAGTCTGCATACTGTGCTATATGCAGAGCTTTTAAAGAAAAAGAAAAAAATTGCATCTCTACCTTTTTCTTTCTAACATCTCTTCACCTCAGAAGACTGCTGAGTTGCCAGACCATCCACAGAGGCTGAAATAACTCCCAACTACATTGGCCTTCTGTCACACACACGTGGTTATCTGCAGCCTTGTAGAAACACAACTTATTTTCACTGAACAATGCTTTCCTATGGAAGTTTCTTAGCATTCACGTAGCCTCTGTAGTTTCTGTTTAGAGCCTACAAAAATAATAGGAGACCCCAAGCCGCTGTAGTTTCTGTTTAGAGCCTACAAAAATATCTTGGATCCTCAGCTATATGGAAACTTAGGGAAAGACAGGGTAACTGGCAAAATGAAGACAGGGCATTTGCACAAAGGGCTAGATTATCTCATACAGAACAAGCTCCACGCCACCTCCCCCTTCTGTGCTATTGCTTCTTCGAGCAAGGCTGCTTCTGCAGCGCTGTTTGTGATCCTTTTTCCCATGTGGGCTGGTCGGCCCCTCAAACTGGCAGGGGCGATGCCCTGATGCAAGGCATTCAGCAGGGCAACTGCTGCTCTTCTCTGGGGAACGGCGAGGAAAAGAACCGCATCAGCATCCCCCCGCTGCTGTCGGAGGGGCTGTGAGACACATTGCCTCCAGCAGCACTGGATTTTATGTACAGCTGTACTGATAGTTGGAGAAGTTACCATGACATCAAATCACCCCCTCCCTCCATTTCACTACATGGCATTTACATCTCCCTTCGAGGTGAAAACAGATGAAGCCACAAATACAGCATGAAATAAGCCTGGACCTACCCTTGCTCCACCTGGAGCTCGGCCACTGGCTTCTCTGGAGCAGGGACAAGCACCTTTACCTGCACCAAGATCAATATAACTTTGAACAAAAATAAAAGAATATCTGTTAACTCTCGGCTGCTATGCACACCTTACGGTTGAAGTCTGGCCAATTAAACTCTCAAAGCAGTAATGCTGCTGTCAAGACATCCAGCTGCTAAATGAGGTGCAGGCAGAAGATTTTGCTTAATTTCTGAGAATGAGAAAATATTTGCTAAAAACTGCTGCGCTCTCAGTTCTGCTGCCATTCCACCTCAAAAGCATTATGTCTCCCAAAGCTGACTGCTAAAGGAATGCAGTTTCCTTTCTTAAAGCCAGGGGTACTTTTAGACTCTACATTAAAACCACCATAAATAATATAGCGGCTGCATGTGTCAAGTTAATATTAAAAACAGGGGCTGTGTGATGCATACCAAGTAGCCACGTTCTCCACCTACGTAGCAAAACACCGGCTGGGTTTCACCCCGGGAAATCCACCCCACTCCTTTCGGGACTCCCCCTCCCCGAAACCACGGCGTCAGGCCAAGCGCGTGCGATCGGCCGGTGGGCCGGCTACCGGGGCTGGAGGGCAACCAGCCCGCCGAGACGGCCACGGGTCTTGGGCAGCCCTTCTGCCTGCTCCGGCGCGCTGACAGACTCCATTAGCATTAATGCTGCTCTCTTATCTCCCGGTGGCCGGCCGGTGACGGCCGCCTGCCACCGCCGCCGAGGCCGACAGCGCCAATGGGCTCCGGCTCGGCAAGGTCACCGCGTTGGCCGGGCTCGGGATTGGCTCCGGCGCCGCGGCGTGTTATTACTGTCTGATTTGATCGGAGGCAGGGGGTGGTCTCCAATCAAACAGAGAAAAGGTCCTGGAGAAGGTAATTAAATCCTGTCAGAGGCAATTATCGGTTCCAGGGCCATGACTCTGGCACTGAATGCAGATGATCTGAAGCTCTATTCTTGTAGAAATTCAAGAGGGCTTCTGGCACGGATCAGTTAGACATAAAGGAAACAGCAGGCTTTTTGCAAACAATGCGGCGCTGTATTTTGAAGCTTTTTGCACATCTTTTTTCCTCCCTGCTCTCAGAGTTTGGTTACCGCTGATCAAAAATATTTCCTTCTCCCCACATTCTCATTAATTTAATAGATAAGATTTACTTAACGTATTACACACATAAGGACAAGCTACATAAGAGAAATTTTGTTCCGAAACGCTGCCCACTTAAAATGTCTTTCATCAAGACAAAACCGCTTTAGACAATAGAAACATATCAAATTATTGATGTTTTACTGGAAAAAACGAAAGCATCAGAATTGAATTATCTATCCAGAAGGGCAATGTCTCATCTCTAAATCCTATGGATGCCAAAAGGGAATAAATAAATGACTTCCTCCTACCATGGTATAATGATGCCAACACAAGTGTATCAGAAGTGCCCTGACGTGGTGAAAAAGGCATGCATTTCACCGACATAAACAACACACTGTTTAAATTTAGTGCCATGAAGCCTGAAATACTATTTACTATATATTCTTCTTATTTTACTCTGATGTGACAAACCGGAGCTGGGAAAAAACTGAAATTTATACTAGAGATTAAAAATCGAAACAAAACAAAAGAAACAAAAAATAAAATCTCACAGTCCTTTAACAAAAGCATTTTCCTGATTTTATAGAAGACCTTTTTTCCCCCCAAGTGGGCATCAATTTATTATTTCAGAGCCAGATTACAAGCTCAGTTGTGCTACAGTAAATCGGGATTGACACCATTAAAGTAAGTGGAACTACTTTAGCTTTTACAGAGAGCAGAAGCGGGGCCTCTGCCTGCCTCAGCCTGGGCTGCAATCACTCCTTGCATCCATGCACGGGGAAAAAAGGGAAGGGAAAAAAGCAGCAGGGTGTGTGAAATGCCATGTGGGGAAACACTCCCACAGACTAACTGCGACTGTAGGTCTTCCTGAACAGGTTTCGTTCACTGGTAACTCATTCTGCTCTGAATTAGTTTTTATTATCTCAAAATACCATGCATTCAATAAAAAATAAATTTTTACTTAACCCTTCCTATCACTGAGTTCTGATTTGCTGAACTGACTTTGTAAACTGGTGTTTAAATATAAATATTGGTGCTGCCAATGTGAAATTTAAATTTCACACAGTGTTAGTGTAAGTTCTCTGTTATTTCTGTGAGGGCACTGGGTTTTTGGTCTGGTTGGTTCCCTGCATTCCCCTCCCCAGCCCTGCAGAGCCCATGTGCTTGCATAGCATCATTTCGTTTCATATGAATGCACACCTGGAGAGAGGGGATTACAGCCCCAGTTTCACATCTCCTCATGCAGGTAAGGCATAGGGCTGATTGAGAGAAAAAAGCTTTTCTCCAACGTTTCAGTCACCTCATAGTATAGGAAGAAGGTATGTTTGTGGTGGGTCCTATAATCTGCTGCCTTCTTAGTAATTATTTCTCCTCAGGAGCAAGCCCAGCAGAGGGAAAGACCTTTCTTCCTCCAACCATGCCTGGAGACAGGGCCTTCTCTCAGCCTGACTCACAGCTCATTTGGGGTCCTGCTCCTGAAACCATAAGGAGACCCACGAAGCATCTCCTTTTGGCCAGTAAGCCCACACTAAGAAAACACAAGAAAGAAAATCGCAGAGAAGCATGAAGAAAGAGACTCCACCATAAGCCTAAGAGAGCTAAGGCTCAAATCCCATGAGTCTTTATAAATCCATATGGATGCTTTCAGCCATAGAGAGGAGGGCCACTACAACTTTAGTAGCAAAGGAACATCTAAGTCTCTATAATTCCTTCATTCTTGAATTTCAGTGTGAAATTACCAAGAAAGACATCACAGTTGGTGACAACCGCCCCAGTAGTTTCTGAAATTTGGGGCATTTGTCAGCTAAGAGTTGAATGAAGCATGAACTCAGTTTACACAATTATCAAACAGCTGTCAGAGAGTGACCACTTCAGTGGCTACCAGCTTCCAGCAGTTTCTAACCAGTGACAGATTGCCTATCAACAACTGGTCAGGCCTACCTTCTCCCCAAATATCGATCAGTTGGTATTAGTCAATTTTTCCAATGAACCCTTTTGGAAAAGTAAAATTTTACTTCAGGCTAGTGTCTGTGAAGGAAAGTACCGTTATTCCTAGTTTTCACGAGTAATTTCTGAGCATAAAATGGCAAAAAAAACGAGCATCAGTTACTGGTGTCTTCAGCTTTACAGTGCCATCTCTGTCACTGCGCTGTGATAATACAGACCCTCACACACTGCGCTTCAGATTCTCAGTCTCATCAACATAAACACTTTATATGCATATTCCTGGGCCATTTTATAAAGGCCTTAGAGAATTCAAACTTTAAAAATGACTATGGTTTATACAGAATTGAATGATATTATTGACAACAGTAGTTCATTTGCACTATCATTATCGCATACTCTCACATTGTCTATAAAGGCACAGTCGAAAACAAAAGATTGAGGTAGCTCCCTGTGCTACAGCTGTCAAAGCTGACTTCAGGATTCCATACATTTCCTGTGAAGTTGATACGATCCTGATTATGCAAATGCTTGGCTATTAGGAGATAAGCACAATGCCTTAAATTTGTATCTGTATTTTAAAACATGCTCATTCATCATTTGACTCTCCTCATATATAAATCTCTGTGTGTGAGACAGAGAATATATTTCTGTATGTTTCTTTATACTTGAACGTTAGATACTTTAGCCTTATGAAGATTATTGAGCAGTAATTATGAGAAATAGAATTAGTCATTCTTATACCAAAATTTTTGATTTTTTGATTCACAGGTGAGGCGAATCTTAATCATCTAAGTAAACCTGATATTTTGTTTATGATACAAAAAGTGGTTTGTTTCATGGACACTCTATGACTCTACAAATCTACAAATCTACTATTTCACTTACCAGGAAATTTGAGCAAGCATGATAATAAAACTTGAAAAAAGCGGCAACAGTGAATATCAAATTGATTAAAAAGAAATACTTCTTGAGCTTTTTTGCAGGTATTTGTTTACGTGTCATTAATATTAATACTCTTAAAACATAAAAACAGAAAGGTCAATAAAACAGTTGATTCTACCAACCATGAAGGACTAGATTCTTTTAGACAATCCACAGTCATCACATTACATACGTAAATTTCAAGGAGCCAATATCCAATTTTCTGTGGTTTCTTTCTTCCCACACATGTCACACTTCAAATTCGTTTTGACAACTAAACAATGTTTCCTTTATTTCATTATAATTCCCTTATCTAGAGTCAAAGCTTCATGACAATTTTGTAGAAAGAAACATGAAAAGACTTTCTGGTAGATAGGTTCCTTATTTTAAAGATTTCTTACCAAGATACATTGATAAACAATCCAGCTGCATGGGGTATTGCAGGCAATATCTAACTCTTACCTTACCTCACCTCACCAAACCCACTGTAGTGGCAGAAATCAATTCTCATGATTAATATTTGACCTCCTAAATAAAACCCCACTCTGCCACCCCATCAGATTATTCTTGATATCTCATTTCTGCATGTTTGTGTTTTTGTTTTTTCTTGAGGCTGAAGCATCTGTGTTAATTCCCTAGCATCAGCATACACACTTCTAATTTACTAAATGCAATAAAAAAAATCAGTTGTCATTTGTGTAAGATATATTCATTCATACTTTTTTCAGTTATGTATAAAAGTAGTTTCATTTATTAAAGCATATGTATTTCAGAACAGAGATACAGCCACTGTTACTAATGCACCACAACAAAGTGAATTAATGCTTTGCCAGGTTCCTACCAGCCAGGAGTTGCAGAAAAACTGAAGATGCTTACCAGAAGAAAACTGCAAAAAGGAACTGGCAACACAACAGCTTTTTGATTCTAGGACCAGTTTTCATGCCAGACTTGAGTCCAAGCATGTCACAGAAGGAGCCACAGAACTGCCTGGCTGCGGATCCCAAAAGGGATGCCCCACCTTGCATTGACTGGTGAAGCTCAAGAGAACTTCAGTCATCACCCTCTGACTCCCACATCCACCCCTGCAGTGCCGGAGGTGTTAGGAGGGTTATAGGATGCAACCTCATAACCTGAAGGGAATTCAGACCTGCTCCTCAGCTAAGGAAGTCTGGTTTTTTCCTTGCCCTTCAGTGCTCTATAAGGAAGGTTGAATTTGCCAAATATTCTGACCTATATTGGCACAGCAAAACTGCAAGAGATAGAAGGTATAAAACCAGCAAAGTAGCAAGGTCGTAAGCAGTAAGAAAGAACACAAGAAAATAGTCATAGGTTCATTAACAATCTCAACTGGTATATCCCCTGACTGTATCATGTAGTTGAAAATGACATGGTTGGTGTTCCCTCAGTGCCATGCCATCATGCTCAACATGCACTCTGAGGCAGGTGGGAAGACCATTTAATAGATCCCAAACACAGGGCAGGAAGGAACCTCCTAAATCAAAATTAATTGCCTGCTATCACAAGCCACATCATCATACAATCTGGTTCATAAATTAATCATACTTCATCTTAACATCTTGGCATCTCTATCATTTCTACCATCAGACAGCATTTCTGGCATCTCTCTTCTTCAATCCTTAGAGATGTCTTCGTTTCCAGCCCGAATTTATCCATATAAGACCAACCGATGCACAATTTGTTCTTGTGCCAATATTTTCCCTTCTCTTAAGCAGCTGTTTTGTCTGGTGTTCACTTTAACATACTGAGCAAGCAAGCTCTTTTACAGCTTCACTTTGCTAGGCTAAACAACCCAAGCTATCTGAGTCTCCTCTCAACAGACGTTCTCCATCCCATCGATAATCCTTGCAGACTTTTCCTACACCTCTTCCAATTGGAACTATATTACTGAAACAGGGGAAAGAACAGCATGAAATAATTTAAATGACACGTAGCACCGTCACACATATGACTGTAGCAGTTTGCTGTCCCTTTTGGGAATACTTCTCCAGGGACATCATACTACAGCTTTTTTCAACAACTCACATCACAGTGAGGGTGAGCTACTCACCCTCATCCTGTAATCTGCTAATACATTCCAGTTCTTTTTGTTGTCATTTCCAATTGATATAGCTCAGATCTTGCAAAAGAAACCCTTATGACTAATTTTCAAAAGCTTAGCATCATCCTCTGTAGTATTAAATGCCTTCCCATTTCCATTAACTTCAGTCACCAAATTCTTCCTTTATGAAGTTCATTTTTTAATAACAATGACTTCATAATTTGGGGCTTTGCAATAAATTAATTACACTGTACCTGCTTTTTATTCCAATATTACTATATAGCAATGATTCAGAGGTGGCCTCTAAAAATACTCCATTCAATCTACTTTCAATCAAAATTTTCTACTTTTGGAACAGATTTTTGTAGAATGCTTCAGCTACCTTACAGCTTTTCTCTTATGTCTCTCTCCCTCATCCTTCATGGTTTTTCCCACGACCCATACAGAATGGTTTAATGAAGTCAGAATTAAACCAAAAAAAGTCCTTTACATTAAGATTTTAATTTATCAGAGAGATGTGGTATAATTTATCATTGGTAAATTCAGTGTGTGTTATCCCATTTTAAATCAATCTCTAGAATTTTTTGTTTATTCTTAAGATAATCTTTTAACTTCTCTAAAGTTCTGATTACTGTTAAAGCTAGAACAACAGACAATTCCCTAGGATCATCCTCACCACTATGAACACACTTCTTAAACATTAGTTTTTAGAGTTATTCACAGTTTTGTTTTTTTTTCTCTCCCACTTTCAACCTGCCAAATTTGTGTATTATGCTTTCCAAGTTTTAATTTTATTTTGGCTTTACTAAGATTATATTTTCATACTTTCTATTCTCACTAAGAACTGTGTGGCTTCCTTGACAACCCCAACACCACCACCCAACTCCAACTGGTTTGGCCAAAACTAGATTATTCTCAGTCTACACCTCATTTACATTAAATGCAAGTCCTACTTTCTCTCACCACCTTCTTTTCTTTAAAAATATAGATAAGGAACTAATTTACCATTGATTTACATTCAACTTGTTTCCCAAGATGAAGACATCTTGACTTTGGCACTTGTCATGTTGTACTTACTTGACACTGATTTCTAGTGGGATTTTTACTCTTAAGAATCTTTTAGATGGTTACCCAGCTTAACATCACAAAACTAGACATCAAAACCATCCTTACAAGCTTATTCCTCTTGCTTAAGATGCAAATTTCAAATATTTTTTATTTAAAGGTAGAGAGAAATTCCAGGTCCAAGTGCAATTCCAGAGTTCTACAGTCCAAGTGACTCCACTGAATAGCTCTTTATTTTGTTTTCTTTAAGTCATTTCTTTTTAAGTCTGAGATATATTTCTATTTAATTTGAAATCAATCAAAGAATTAACCAAGACAAGGCTTTTCTGTCTGAACAGCTTCTTATTATATACTCACTGCTTACCATAGCATAGTATCACTTATTATTTCTTTTGTAACAACTTGATAAAGAAACTCGTCATTCTTACACTCAATTAAAATTGGGTCCTACCACCAATTTTGCAGATTTTTGCCCATTTTTATGTGGGCTGTTTTTTGCCACCACACAATTCTCACAGTGCTCTGTCAAACCATGTAACAAAGTTCTTCACTTACAACCGAAATTTAGCCTGGTAGTATATAGTTCATTGGGTCATTGTTCAATCCCCGAGTTTTGGGAATTCTATTCTTTTGTTTTACTGTACAGATTCATTAGCACAGAAAATCACCTATCATTTTAATTTCTATCTTTCCTAAATGAAGCATACTCTTCACCAGTCATGTTTCAGACAGCATTGCTTACCCGCCTTGCTTTTAGACTGCCTATAGTGTCTGGTGTCCAGTTTGTGCTAAGTATGTCTATTCATCTTACTGTTGAGGTCCTTGGCATTGCTTAGCCCATAAACATTTCAGATGTTCCTCATGGCATCTGCCAGTTTTCTAATCAGATTAGACAGTTCTCTTAATTACCTTGCCACATACAT
The DNA here is from genome assembly GCF_001431845.1 of Calidris pugnax. Taxonomy (NCBI): domain Eukaryota; kingdom Metazoa; phylum Chordata; class Aves; order Charadriiformes; family Scolopacidae; genus Calidris; species Calidris pugnax. The sequence continues at coordinate 853,056 of NW_015090909.1, forward strand.
GACTATTGTTACCACCACCATTATGCCTTTCCTGATTAATGTTTGTAACAAGTGCCACAGGGCTACAGTGAGCTACGGGAATTGTCATAAATTCTTCTTAAGTTTCATTTTCTTTTAATGATAGATTAGTATACTTTTCATCTCCTTAGTTTCCACTTAAAGGGTAAAATTATTTTACACAATTATCAATAGTTCTTTATATCTATATTAACATGCTCAAGTGTGCTGCCATAGTTGTCATAGAGATTTTCTTTATATTATTTCCCTTTTTACAAAAGAACTTCTATAATTGTCACTCTCACACTTGAAAAGCAAGCAGACAATATGGCTGACAATGTTTAGCTCAGCATCTGAGCACTGGCAGCAACGCAGCAAATCCCTACTCATGGCAACAGGATCAAGACTTCTTTCCTACCAGTGGCACAGTGAAGAATTAGACCTACTGCAAGGTTTAATGTTTGAGATCAAACACATTATTATTTGTTTAGTTGGCACCTGGAGGATCCGAATATTTGTACTATTAAGTCCACCTTTGTATATTCTCTTGGTATAATGGGTATTACTTAAACAGAAGTCCCAAGTAGTATCTCATAAATTGGTTTTAGGAAGAGACTGGACCAAAGAATAGGGTACAGGAAAATAAATTAAATCGAATCATTTTTGTTATGGACCTTATACTAATCATCTTTTCCAATGCAGACTTTAAAAAGAACAGAATTGATGAGCAATTTGCTATCTGTTCCCTATTCAACACTAGTTTATTACAATATGATAGAAATATTTCATTTTGAAACAGAGTGTTTCTTCTTGATAAGTAAAAGAACTGTAGTTATAGAAAAGGCTAAGGTCTGGGGTTTTTGAAGAAGTCTCCTTTTCCTGTGATGTTTCATGACCCTTTTACCTTGAAGGACCCCATCAAATGACTCAGGCTGTCAAGAGCATGTTAGAAAGTTTGATTCTTCCACAAAAAAAAAAAAAAAAAAAGAAACAAAAAAAGTTAATTA
>NW_015090909.1:854786-992624 GCF_001431845.1 Calidris pugnax
TTACAAGCTCAGTTGTGCCACAGTAAATCGGGATTGACACCATTAAAGTAAGTGGAACTACTTTAGCTTTTACAGAGAGCAGAAGCGGGGCCTCTGCCTGCCTCAGCCTGGGCTGCAATCACTCCTTGCATCCATGCACGGGGAAAAAAGGGAAGGGAAAAAAGCAGCAGGGTGTGTGAAATGCCATGTGGGGAAACACTCCCACAGACTAACTGCGACTGTAGGTCTTCCTGAACAGGTTTCGTTCACTGGTAACTCATTCTGCTCTGAATTAGTTTTTATTATCTCAAAATACCATGCATTCAATAAAAAATAAATTTTTACTTAACCCTTCCTATCACTGAGTTCTGATTTGCTGAACTGACTTTGTAAACTGGTGTTTAAATATAAATATTGGTGCTGCCAATGTGAAATTTAAATTTCACACAGTGTTAGTGTAAGTTCTCTGTTATTTCTGTGAGGGCACTGGGTTTTTGGTCTGGTTGGTTCCCTGCATTCCCCTCCCCAGCCCTGCAGAGCCCATGTGCTTGCATAGCATCATTTCGTTTCATATGAATGCACACCTGGAGAGAGGGGATTACAGCCCCAGTTTCACATCTCCTCATGCAGGTAAGGCATAGGGCTGATTGAGAGAAAAAAGCTTTTCTCCAACGTTTCAGTCACCTCATAGTATAGGAAGAAGGTATGTTTGTGGTGGGTCCTATAATCTGCTGCCTTCTTAGTAATTATTTCTCCTCAGGAGCAAGCCCAGCAGAGGGAAAGACCTTTCTTCCTCCAACCATGCCTGGAGACAGGGCCTTCTCTCAGCCTGACTCACAGCTCATTTGGGGTCCTGCTCCTGAAACCATAAGGAGACCCACGAAGCATCTCCTTTTGGCCAGTAAGCCCACACTAAGAAAACACAAGAAAGAAAATCGCAGAGAAGCATGAAGAAAGAGACTCCACCATAAGCCTAAGAGAGCTAAGGCTCAAATCCCATGAGTCTTTATAAATCCATATGGATGCTTTCAGCCATAGAGAGGAGGGCCACTACAACTTTAGTAGCAAAGGAACATCTAAGTCTCTATAATTCCTTCATTCTTGAATTTCAGTGTGAAATTACCAAGAAAGACATCACAGTTGGTGACAACCGCCCCAGTAGTTTCTGAAATTTGGGGCATTTGTCAGCTAAGAGTTGAATGAAGCATGAACTCAGTTTACACAATTATTAAACAGCTGTCAGAGAGTGACCACTTCAGTGGCTACCAGCTTCCAGCAGTTTCTAACCAGTGACAGATTGCCTATCAACAACTGGTCAGGCCTACCTTCTCCCCAAATATCGATCAGTTGGTATTAGTCAATTTTTCCAATGAACCCTTTTGGAAAAGTAAAATTTTACTTCAGGCTAGTGTCTGTGAAGGAAAGTACCGTTATTCCTAGTTTTCACGAGTAATTTCTGAGCATAAAATGGCAAAAAAAACGAGCATCAGTTACTGGTGTCTTCAGCTTTACAGTGCCATCTCTGTCACTGCGCTGTGATAATACAGACCCTCACACACTGCGCTTCAGATTCTCAGTCTCATCAACATAAACACTTTATATGCATATTCCTGGGCCATTTTATAAAGGCCTTAGAGAATTCAAACTTTAAAAATGACTATGGTTTATACAGAATTGAATGATATTATTGACAACAGTAGTTCATTTGCACTATCATTATCGCATACTCTCACATTGTCTATAAAGGCACAGTCGAAAACAAAAGATTGAGGTAGCTCCCTGTGCTACAGCTGTCAAAGCTGACTTCAGGATTCCATACATTTCCTGTGAAGTTGATACGATCCTGATTATGCAAATACTTGGCTATTAGGAGATAAGCACAATGCCTTAAATTTGTATCTGTATTTTAAAACATGCTCATTCATCATTTGACTCTCCTCATATATAAATCTCTGTGTGTGAGACAGAGAATATATTTCTGTATGTTTCTTTATACTTGAACGTTAGATACTTTAGCCTTATGAAGATTATTGAGCAGTAATTATGAGAAATAGAATTAGTCATTCTTATACCAAAATTTTTGATTTTTTGATTCACAGGTGAGGCGAATCTTAATCATCTAAGTAAACCTGATATTTTGTTTATGATACAAAAAGTGGTTTGTTTCATGGACACTCTATGACTCTACAAATCTACAAATCTACTATTTCACTTACCAGGAAATTTGAGCAAGCATGATAATAAAACTTGAAAAAAGCGGCAACAGTGAATATCAAATTGATTAAAAAGAAATACTTCTTGAGCTTTTTTGCAGGTATTTGTTTACGTGTCATTAATATTAATACTCTTAAAACATAAAAACAGAAAGGTCAATAAAACAGTTGATTCTACCAACCATGAAGGACTAGATTCTTTTAGACAATCCACAGTCATCACATTACATACGTAAATTTCAAGGAGCCAATATCCAATTTTCTGTGGTTTCTTTCTTCCCACACATGTCACACTTCAAATTCGTTTTGACAACTAAACAATGTTTCCTTTATTTCATTATAATTCCCTTATCTAGAGTCAAAGCTTCATGACAATTTCGTAGAAAGAAACATGAAAAGACTTTCTGGTAGATAGGTTCCTTATTTTAAAGATTTCTTACAAAGATACATTGATAAACAATCCAGCTGCATGGGGTATTGCAGGCAATATCTAACTCTTACCTTACCTCACCTCACCAAACCCACTGTAGTGGCAGAAATCAATTCTCATGATTAATATTTGACCTCCTAAATAAAACCCCACTCTGCCACCCCATCAGATTATTCTTGATATCTCATTTCTGCATGTTTGTGTTTTTGTTTTTTCTTGAGGCTGAAGCATCTGTGTTAATTCCCTAGCATCAGCATACACACTTCTAATTTACTAAATGCAATAAAAAAAATCAGTTGTCATTTGTGTAAGATATATTCATTCATACTTTTTTCAGTTATGTATAAAAGTAGTTTCATTTATTAAAGCATATGTATTTCAGAACAGAGATACAGCCACTGTTACTAATGCACCACAACAAAGTGAATTAATGCTTTGCCAGGTTCCTACCAGCCAGGAGTTGCAGAAAAACTGAAGATGCTTACCAGAAGAAAACTGCAAAAAGGAACTGGCAACACAACAGCTTTTTGATTCTAGGACCAGTTTTCATGCCAGACTTGAGTCCAAGCATGTCACAGAAGGAGCCACAGAACTGCCTGGCTGCGGATCCCAAAAGGGATGCCCCACCTTGCATTGACTGGTGAAGCTCAAGAGAACTTCAGTCATCACCCTCTGACTCCCACATCCACCCCTGCAGTGCCGGAGGTGTTAGGAGGGTTATAGGATGCAACCTCATAACCTGAAGGGAATTCAGACCTGCTCCTCAGCTAAGGAAGTCTGGTTTTTTCCTTGCCCTTCAGTGCTCTATAAGGAAGGTTGAATTTGCCAAATATTCTGACCTATATTGGCACAGCAAAACTGCAAGAGATAGAAGGTATAAAACCAGCAAAGTAGCAAGGTCGTAAGCAGTAAGAAAGAACACAAGAAAATAGTCATAGGTTCATTAACAATCTCAACTGGTATATCCCCTGACTGTATCATGTAGTTGAAAATGACATGGTTGGTGTTCCCTCAGTGCCATGCCATCATGCTCAACATGCACTCTGAGGCAGGTGGGAAGACCATTTAATAGATCCCAAACACAGGGCAGGAAGGAACCTCCTAAATCAAAATTAATTGCCTGCTATCACAAGCCACATCATCATACAATCTGGTTCATAAATTAATCATACTTCATCTTAACATCTTGGCATCTCTATCATTTCTACCATCAGACAGCATTTCTGGCATCTCTCTTCTTCAATCCTTAGAGATGTCTTCGTTTCCAGCCCGAATTTATCCATATAAGACCAACCGATGCACAATTTGTTCTTGTGCCAATATTTTCCCTTCTCTTAAGCAGCTGTTTTGTCTGGTGTTCACTTTAACATACTGAGCAAGCAAGCTCTTTTACAGCTTCACTTTGCTAGGCTAAACAACCCAAGCTATCTGAGTCTCCTCTCAACAGACGTTCTCCATCCCATCGATAATCCTTGCAGACTTTTCCTACACCTCTTCCAATTGGAACTATATTACTGAAACAGGGGAAAGAACAGCATGAAATAATTTAAATGACACGTAGCACCGTCACACATATGACCGTAGCAGTTTGCTGTCCCTTTTGGGAATACTTCTCCAGGGACATCATACTACAGCTTTTTTCAACAACTCACATCACAGTGAGGGTGAGCTACTCACCCTCATCCTGTAATCTGCTAATACATTCCAGTTCTTTTTGTTGTCATTTCCAATTGATATAGCTCAGATCTTGCAAAAGAAACCCTTATGACTAATTTTCAAAAGCTTAGCATCATCCTCTGTAGTATTAAATGCCTTCCCATTTCCATTAACTTCAGTCACCAAATTCTTCCTTTATGAAGTTCATTTTTTAATAACAATGACTTCATAATTTGGGGCTTTGCAATAAATTAATTACACTGTACCTGCTTTTTATTCCAATATTACTATATAGCAATGATTCAGAGGTGGCCTCTAAAAATACTCCATTCAATCTACTTTCAATCAAAATTTTCTACTTTTGGAACAGATTTTTGTAGAATGCTTCAGCTACCTTACAGCTTTTCTCTTATGTCTCTCTCCCTCATCCTTCATGGTTTTTCCCACGACCCATACAGAATGGTTTAATGAAGTCAGAATTAAACCAAAAAAAGTCCTTTACATTAAGATTTTAATTTATCAGAGAGATGTGGTATAATTTATCATTGGTAAATTCAGTGTGTGTTATCCCATTTTAAATCAATCTCTAGAATTTTTTGTTTATTCTTAAGATAATCTTTTAACTTCTCTAAAGTTCTGATTACTGTTAAAGCTAGAACAACAGACAATTCCCTAGGATCATCCTCACCACTATGAACACACTTCTTAAACATTAGTTTTTAGAGTTATTCACAGTTTTGTTTTTTTTTCTCTCCCACTTTCAACCTGCCAAATTTGTGTATTATGCTTTCCAAGTTTTAATTTTATTTTGGCTTTACTAAGATTATATTTTCATACTTTCTATTCTCACTAAGAACTGTGTGGCTTCCTTGACAACCCCAACACCACCACCCAACTCCAACTGGTTTGGCCAAAACTAGATTATTCTCAGTCTACACCTCATTTACATTAAATGCAAGTCCTACTTTCTCTCACCACCTTCTTTTCTTTAAAAATATAGATAAGGAACTAATTTACCATTGATTTACATTCAACTTGTTTCCCAAGATGAAGACATCTTGACTTTGGCACTTGTCATGTTGTACTTACTTGACACTGATTTCTAGTGGGATTTTTACTCTTAAGAATCTTTTAGATGGTTACCCAGCTTAACATCACAAAACTAGACATCAAAACCATCCTTACAAGCTTATTCCTCTTGCTTAAGATGCAAATTTCAAATATTTTTTATTTAAAGGTAGAGAGAAATTCCAGGTCCAAGTGCAATTCCAGAGTTCTACAGTCCAAGTGACTCCACTGAATAGCTCTTTATTTTGTTTTCTTTAAGTCATTTCTTTTTAAGTCTGAGATATATTTCTATTTAATTTGAAATCAATCAAAGAATTAACCAAGACAAGGCTTTTCTGTCTGAACAGCTTCTTATTATATACTCACTGCTTACCATAGCATAGTATCACTTATTATTTCTTTTGTAACAACTTGATAAAGAAACTCGTCATTCTTACACTCAATTAAAATTGGGTCCTACCACCAATTTTGCAGATTTTTGCCCATTTTTATGTGGGCTGTTTTTTGCCACCACACAATTCTCACAGTGCTCTGTCAAACCATGTAACAAAGTTCTTCACTTACAACCGAAATTTAGCCTGGTAGTATATAGGTCATTGTTCAATCCCCGAGTTTTGGGAATTCTATTCTTTTGTTTTACTGTACAGATTCATTAGCACAGAAAATCACCTATCATTTTAATTTCTATCTTTCCTAAATGAAGCATACTCTTCACCAGTCATGTTTCAGACAGCATTGCTTACCCGCCTTGCTTTTAGACTGCCTATAGTGTCTGGTGTCCAGTTTGTGCTAAGTATGTCTATTCATCTTACTGTTGAGGTCCTTGGCATTGCTTAGCCCATAAACATTTCAGATGTTCCTCATGGCATCTGCCAGTTTTCTAATCAGATTAGACAGTTCTCTTAATTACCTTGCCACATACATGACTATTGTTACCACCACCATTATGCCTTTCCTGATTAATGTTTGTAACAAGTGCCACAGGGCTACAGTGAGCTACGGGAATTGTCATAAATTCTTCTTAAGTTTCATTTTCTTTTAATGATAGATTAGTATACTTTTCATCTCCTTAGTTTCCACTTAAAGGGTAAAATTATTTTACACAATTATCAATAGTTCTTTATATCTATATTAACATGCTCAAGTGTGCTGCCATAGTTGTCATAGAGATTTTCTTTATATTATTTCCCTTTTTACAAAAGAACTTCTATAATTGTCACTCTCACACTTGAAAAGCAAGCAGACAATATGGCTGACAATGTTTAGCTCAGCATCTGAGCACTGGCAGCAATGCAGCAAATCCCTACTCATGGCAACAGGATCAAGACTTCTTTCCTACCAGTGGCACAGTGAAGAATTAGACCTACTGCAAGGTTTAATGTTTGAGATCAAACACATTATTATTTGTTTAGTTGGCACCTGGAGGATCCGAATATTTGTACTATTAAGTCCACCTTTGTATATTCTCTTGGTATAATGGGTATTACTTAAACAGAAGTCCCAAGTAGTATCTCATAAATTGATTTTAGGAAGAGACTGGACCAAAGAATAGGGTACAGGAAAATAAATTAAATCGAATCATTTTTGTTATGGACCTTATACTAATCATCTTTTCCAATGCAGACTTTAAAAAGAACAGAATTGATGAGCAATTTGCTATCTGTTCCCTATTCAACACTAGTTTATTACAATATGATAGAAATATTTCATTTTGAAACAGAGTGTTTCTTCTTGATAAGTAAAAGAACTGTAGTTATAGAAAAGGCTAAGGTCTGGGGTTTTTGAAGAAGTCTCCTTTTCCTGTGATGTTTCATGACCCTTTTACCTTGAAGGACCCCATCAAATGACTCAGGCTGTCAAGAGCATGTTAGAAAGTTTGATTCTTCCACAAAAAAAAAAAAAAAAAAGTAACAAAAAAAGTTAATTACAGGCTGCATGCCTTTCAGGAAGCTGTTATATCTCTGGATTAAAAAAAAAAAAAAAGTCTGCTACTTTGGGACTAGTGTTTCTGGAGATGAGCAAAGGTGTTAAAAGGAAGTCTCATTAGAAAGACACAGTCCTCTTATCATTGCACTTCTCAAACAAAAGAATATATTTGAAACTATCCAGGTTTTAGAGAGAAAATTCTGCAATATTTACAGTTCTGCCATGTGACAGGTGTTCATCCTCGTGTATAAAACCTCCACACAAGAAAAGGATGGGAAGAGACATAGCCAGCTTCCTGCTTTGTTCTGTTCTGACCCCTCTGTTTTTCTGCCTGACCCAAATCAATATCCAAAAGGCTATCTGACAAAAATTAAGGCAACATTTGACAAGTAATTAAAACAAGAGCATTAAATTAAGAGTAATTAAAAATTCTGCAGAATTTCAAAGGTCGATTTTAAATAATAACTTCTGTCTTTATAAAGAGCCTTCTGTCTCTATTGATTACTATATACATTTTCAAAAGCATACAGATATCATTTCACCCATTGCTCATATTTATTGCAACTTAGAAGAGGAATTGTTTTATAAAGAACTCTTTGAAACTGCAGAGAGAAATGAAAAAGAACTCAGTTGCCCCAAAATGAAATTAACTAATACAGAAAGAATATAGCTCTGGACTTAAAGCTCTGGTCAGCTTTAAGCCTTATTCGTAAGGCAATACCCTGAGTGTGATGTCTCACATCAGCTGTATGGCACCAAGATGCCATAGAGTGAAACCGCCACTGCAAGTCTGTAGCAGATAAAATAGGGAGAAGAAATAAGGTTGCTGCCTCCCCAAAATATTCTGCTAAAATGCTTTGCTGCCCTCTCCATTCCCAGCAGCATAAGGGATTATTTTTCCATCAGGTAGAGTCAGGTTCCAAGATGCATTCCTAAAATTCATTATATTGTGCTAAATGGGCAGAAGATTGCTTACATTACCATGTTTAGCACATATTGCTGGTTTTCTTGTACCTCAGAGAGGTTTTGTTTTAATCTGTCAGTGCCTCCCTACCACTGTCATTTTTAAGGTACTGACAGATTTTCTGACAATTCCAACATAGCACCAGCATTACACTGCAAACACCAAAGTTTGACTGGTAAAGAAGAGAGTCTTGCTTGCTCATAATAGAAGGTCACAGATGTGAAGAAGTTGGTTATCTCAGACTTTATGTGAATCATGCATAAAATAAACAAAAATCCACTGCTTGGAATAAAAGTTTTTTCAAGTTATTTCAATCAAATAATATTAAAATATTTATTTCACCTATAACATGCTCCCTCTTTTATGGCCATATTTGCAAATAAAAAAATTGAGCAAAAAGAAAGCCAAAGTGACTGAGGACAGTCAACTTTCTCATTGCACAGCCACTAATGTTGGCTTATTTTCTATTATTCTTCATCTGAGAACTGTTTCAAAGTTAAAGAAGCTTGACCTCAAGAAAGTTACTGCAATTTATACTAGGAAAATATTGGCGTAGTTTTTAGTGACAATTTTTTAAGGAAAATAGGAAGAAATTTTTATTTGTCTGTTGATAATAATTTTTTCAAAATTTACATGTTGTCAGAATGAGAGAGAAGCACTGAGAAAAGTTTTTTGCAACAGCCTGCTCTTCTGCTTTTCCTTGAGAAGAATACCTGCACTAGGCAAACAAATGCAATGAAAACATTCCAGCCCTAGGGGCTGGGGGGGCACCCTCACAAAACCTGTGGGCAGAGAAAAAAGGAAATTGTCTTCAAATTTTTTTGGTTTTTGTCAGTTTTGTTCTTGCTAAAATGCAGTTAAACATGCACCATAAACAAAAACATTAATCAGGAAGTTGCAATAGAATCCCAAGTGGTGCTGCTGCAGCAAGTTCTTGAAACATCACATAAAATAAACTGAAATTTCTTTTACATAGGTTTATTGGTTTTTTTTCATATTCATGGTATTACAAAGCAATTAAATACCTGTAATAGCAGTAGCACCCATGTGGATGATAGCACACACAGCTTAGGCAATTAGAAGCTGTTTTATTTGGAAAGAACGATAGCTCACACACAGCTTGGGCAATTAGAAGCTGTTTTATTTGGAAAGAATACGTTAATATTGGCCAGGACAGCGTATGGATAAGTCATGGTGTTACTTGTGAGACTGACCGTGATAAGGAGATTATATGAGCTTGGCAATGTGATAAGCCTCCGTGGATTGAATAATTTCAGAAGCTTGGGAAGACTGGAAGCGTTTATGCCATATTGAGTAGCACAGAAGGCAAAGATCCCTGAGCCAGGGCTAAGCATGTTACCTGCAAAACTAGGAGCAGAATAGTCCCATCAGTGTAACGCTGTGCTGCAGTTAGCTACCCTTTCTTGCAGTTCACTGTGATCATTAAGAAGGAAGGAGGGGGAGCAGAATAACAAACATAATCAACAAGCAATGGGAAATAAATAATAAGAACCAAATGTGCTGAAAAAAACCAAACCCAGAACGCCCACCTTGATCATTCTGTAATAATTTATCTGAAAATTCCTCCTGCACACTTGTAACTTTATCTGATTTATTCAACTTTGTGAACAGAATAAAAGACTTGTAAGGCAGACACACCAGGATATTATTTTAGAAAGCCATGTACAAATGGCAGAATCAGCATCAGTGATTTGTGACTACTATTGAAGAAATTAGAAATAATTGCAACCTTTCATTACAAAACCTGTCATTTGGTATCTGCAAGCAATTTGGTGTAAAACTAATCTTGACGACTGAGTCATTGCCAAACCTAATAATTTGCTGCATAAACTTTAAACCATTTAATTGCTCAAGGTGAATGCAAGAATCTATAACATTAACTGTTACTGTATCAAGACCCAATCATACAGTTCTTGTGTCAAAGAAACTGGTACTGTAGGATCAGGCTCTTAATTATTTTTTCTCTTTAAACGTAATGTGAGTTAATATGACCTTAAATTTCATAGGAAAAAATAATCTATCAGTGAAAGACATAGCAACGTTTCCATTTAGCAAGCTTATTTTGGATTACTCACATGAACATGAATTGATAAACATGCTTGACTGGGTTTCAGGATTTTGCAAACTTATACATAAACTGCTTCAGTAAAACAACAACAAACATAGCTGCACAAAGTGAAAAATCCATTACTATTTAATCACTAATCAGATTAAACCAAACAGATTTTTTCAATATGCAGACTGTGGATTAAGCATCCTCACCACTCCACAGGTAATAGCTATGCCTGGATTCTACATCCTGCTCTCAGTTCGAAACATTTCTCATTGCTATACAAAACCCTACCTCTTATTTGATTATAATTTCCCCTAGAAGAGTTCCTACCCAGTTTGCAATTTAAAAAACCTCATTTTTTTATCATTTTGTAAACATTATTTTATACCATAAAATATAATTGGTCTGCCCTTGCAACCCCTGAATTTTCACCAGTTTCTTGTAAATCTGATTTAAAACCAGCTTTTGCAATCAGTATCTGTCATGGAAATGATGTCAAAATGCTTCATTTACAGCCTATCTTCTTTTGGTACCTACCATTGTTATAAAATAATTACCATATACATGTATTTGTAGCATACCTATTTGTGCACGCCATTTTTCTGTTGATTTTGTTTGCAGGATTTGGAGAGAAAGTTGGATTGGCAAGGGATTTTAGATGCTCCCACAATGTGAAAATAAAGTTCAAGTCACAGCACGGTGCAAAGCATTATTGGAAGAGAAAAAGAAAGAACTCTGTCCTACAATGTGTTGAAAGCTTCCCAAATGGTGAGAGTTATTTCAGAAAGTTTATTTTAGGTAAACGAAAGCTTTTTCAAGGAAGTGGTAACATAGGATTACACATTACAAAAGGTTGCTTTTCAAGGCAAAGGGGAATTATTTTACTTCTGTTTTCAACATATCCTGCTTATCTATGAAAAAGATACTAGAAAATATCACCTGGTGGACAGTACATATGTGTGCATGTGTGTAGATTTTATTTTTTAGCCAAACCCAAAGCTACAAACTTGTTCCTTTAAAATATAAAGTTATTAAATGAAAGAAACTCCTCTCCTTCATGTTAAGAAATGAGTAAAAAATATACTAGGTTTGCATACAAGAAGTACAAATATTCCTTAGAATACTATTTTTTCCATATTTCAGGGAGCCTTGAGAGATGAAATGTTAAAAATTCATTCTACAAGTATCTCATGAGATCTCAGAAGCTAAACACAGTTCCTCCTCCTCTCCTACACCCCAGCTTGAGCACACCTCCAAATTCTGAAACCAGCATTCACCAGAGACATGGTTGAAACCTGAAACTCCACCTATGCCTGTGGTGGAGAGAGAAGTTTTAGCTGCTCTTTGACGTTTCCTACCACATGCCTTTTTACCTTCCGAAAGCTCAATAGAGTGTCTGCTATCAGTCCCAAAGGAGACATTGAACTCTCCACCACAAGTTCAACAACGATCCAAGATTTCCAGGCCATACAGTGCCATCCATTTCCATGACCAAGCCCCAGCCTTTCGGCACTGTACTGCATAATGCACATGTCCTTTCGCCTTCATACCATTCACTCCAAGAAACTGCCCTCTGAAAGGGTGCAAAGTAATCGGTACATATAGGGTGAATAATCAGTTGAGCAGTTTCGCATTTGCAGCAATGAAACAAACCATTCCACAGTGAAAAGAAGTTAGAGTCACTATGTCATTAAAGACATACATGTATCATGAAGATTGTTTCTCCAGCTTAGCTGGCTAGCACGCATCGCCACAGTGTTGTCTATATATACTTGAACCTACATCTGCTTGATAGGTAATCATTGCTTCTGCTGCATCTTTCACTAGAGATGGGGAGAACAAGAGAAGAAAGAGGAGACAAGAAGTAACCCTGTCTTTAACAGATGCCAATACAACTTGGAAGCTCACCAGCAGGTAAAGCCAGCTAACAAGAACAGTGTACTCCCCTGAGTGCGAGATCTTTTACACCAAGCCTGCACTATGTTACTGGAGAAAATTTGTGCCTATGCAGCAATAAAGCAACCCGTTACTGCAAGAGAGAGAATTTACAAAGTGTTTCTGAACGAATAATTGGGAAATTAATTTGACTGTGATGTTGTGATGCAAAAGTTATTTTAGTGACTGATTTTTTTCCAGCAAGCTTAAAAATAAAATTAAATCTAGGAATTTTTTTTATTATTATTATTACTCCCACAAGTCTCACAGAGACCATAATAACAGAGCTTTAGTAGCTACAATTAAGAACTAATCCCCTGGAGGGAAAAAGAGTAATTTTTTACATATTGAAGTTGTCCCTAGATACAACCAAAGCAAGTAAAATATTTGATTTCTCTCATGCATTTCCAGTGCAAGTGACCTCTGTATACAGCCAGGCACCTACATCAAGTGTAAAGTTAGCCCTGTTAATGCAAACAAGTTCTTTATTGATCTACTGCAGTGAAGACTTGAGCCTGCACAGTAAAATAACAAGGGGAAAAAATCCACGTACAATTAAAAAAAAAGGATTTTTTGGTTTGTTTTAGTGTTTGTTAGAGCTCACAACCATCAAAAGCTACTTCAATAAATTTCACATAAAAGTGGAAATCTTCAACCATTTTTCCCTTTATCATGGTAGTCCAAGTATTCCAAGGTACAAATGACTGAAACAACAAAGAAAACAGATCGAAGTTTTACCTCATTAAAGCTATTCAAAGAAATTATTTCGCCCCTTGAACGCAGTAGTGTGAATGTAACAAACAGGCACAGTGTGGAAGGTCTGGGTCACATGGGTAAGTAATAAACTACTGCTTCTTTACGAGACAACAAGAAAATACATACAAAGCTAAAAAGGGATTCTTTACAAGGAAAATCAGTAAATGCAAGATCAACTTTGCCCTATTTATTCCCCTGATCTTGTCATGATGTAATCAAGTTTCAAGTTAAGTTAGATTTTTCTTACCCCCTCATCCACAATTTAAGCAACCAAGGTGTTAAATCAGGGCAAATGGACTCTGGCTATCTAGACCCCAAGACAGGATGGCTGTTCACTAACATACATGTAAAAATAGTTTCATTTTGGGCAAAGATCCTCTTTGTGCTCCTGAAGATTAAACAATGAATAGATTTTGGATGATCAATCACAGTGAGATGAATTTTACTTCAGTTATAATTGGCATGAGTTCTCACTGCAATTCAGTGAACAAAACCCAAGTTTTTTTCCTTTCACTAGTGTCATTACCCTACTAATTCCTTTCATTGTATAATGATATTATTTCATTGTATAATAACATATTTTCTTCACTGTTACTAAGTAAGAAGGATAGAAGAAGAAAAGAAGAAGAAAAGAAAACTTGAGAAGGCTTCTGCAAAAGTATGAGGAAAAATAAATTCTTGCAAAAAGGAAGGTGGTCTTCTATACTAAAAATAGCTGCTATGGTTCCTTCTGCAAAGTTTCTCTTTCACTGACAAACGTTGCACTTCGGTTGCCAATGCCAGTACACATAGAAATAGGCTTCAAAGTTTGTATGGAACCTCAGAACCTTTGAAAAAAAAAAAATAAGAGAAAAAGGAAAGACCATGTTTTTGCAAAATTATATTTGCATAGATTCAGAACCTTTGAAAAAAAAAAAAAAAAGAGAAAAAGGAAACCTCAGAACCTTTGAAAAAAAAAAAATAAGAGAAAAAGGAAAGACCATGTTTTTGCACAATTATATTTGCATAGATTAAGATTCTGATAAAGCAAACAGAAAGCAAAAGTCCAGTTAGTAAAAAGAGCCTCAAAATATCTATTATACAAATATTAAAGTTATTCAACCTAAACTCCTAGAAGTCCACTCTAATTGCTTCTTTCATATCTGGCATTGCACTTCAATTTCTGAATTCCTTAGCTTCCAAAAGCAGACTTATGGAGATGCCGTACTGTTTGATTTGGCACTATTCACAAACCTTGGCAGATGATCAAATAGAGGGCACAGAAGAGCAGGAAAAGCCTTAAGAAACTGTCTGAGCTGCTGTTGTTTCTGCCTCCATAGGGAGAAAACTAACTAGTAAGCACAAAGTAGCTGTATGTATTACTCTTCTCTAATTTTATACTGCTTTTTTATATATGCATTGACCAAATAAACATCACCATTTCGTCAATAGATACTAATTTGCACCCAGCTTAATTTACATCTCTTCACTCTCCAACAGGTAGAAATTTTATTTTTTCCTCTTCACAGTATTTTGGGATATGAGTCACTAATGTTGTACACTAACTGAAAACTCAAGACAAAACTGTTACAAAAGGCAGCAGGAAGGAAATGGGACAATTTAAAAGGTACTTTACAAAACCACAAAGTATAGTATGATTAAAACTGGAAGATTTAAAACACTATGTCTATAAATATCCAAGTGACATAAAGCTTCATTTTTTGCAACAGGGTTTAGATTCAGAGCAGTGTTTTGAACTTCAAGAGGACCCAATAATAAACTAGGGAGTCCTGAAAAGCTGCCAAGAAAATTCTGCTTATGTACAATACCAGGGGGAGGATGTCCAAGTCACACAGAGGCAGCAGAGAGGAATCCCAAGGTCCTTACGCGACTGGAAATTCAGAGAAATGCCTTCCATGTAAACAGGAATCACCAAATATCAATACAATCACAAAAGCTTTTACATGCAGTGTTTAACTCCTGGTAAGATCAGGCCACGTCAAGTGACGAGGCCCAGGGAAGACAGAAGAGTGGCTTTCCAAATCCCAGTTCTCCTGTTGGTTCCAGCAGGCAGCCGATTCTCCAGACAAACCACGCAGTCTAACAATGTCCTCCCCACCTCTGCTGACAGCACAGACCCTCCAAAACCTGCACGGACGCAGGACACTTCCACTTGTGTTGAGCATCGCTCCAAGCAGGAGCAGGCAGGAGAAAGAGGAGGCTCACGACTGCAACAGGAATTAATGCTTTGAGCAGTTTAACTCCTATTCAGATTTCGACTTGGAGAGCTGCCAGGTTACCAGGGAAGCAAGTCATACAGAGCAGCTGTTGCCCGGTTATGATCTTCTCTCTCCCCAGACTTCCTCCACGTACATGCAGCAGATCCTTGTCTGCAAGCTGGGGCTTCTTAAGGCCCCCACAGCAGAGAGAAAGAGCCGGAGCTCTGCACTTGGCTACAGCTTTGGCAGTATTTCCTCCCCGACCCTGCCTCAGATTCCATGAACTAGACTACTTTGACAGGTATTCTTGGGACAGTTCAAAAACAAATCAAAAAAAAAGAATGCATTCCCTACGGGCAAACACTTTACTGATTTCCCTCAAACTTTCTTTCTCAGGGCACTGTACGATTACTGGCTTTATTGTGCTAAAGCAGAACTACCCAAGTGAGCAGCATCCAAGAGCGATGCAGCTGCCTTAGACAAAAAAAATTCATCTAGTGGCCAAATTCCAGTTGCAGTTATGGTCCCTTAATGAAATTAAATCTTAATGGAATTGACCTACTTATACATTAAGACTACTGTACCTAAAATATAACATAGACTGAAACATATTCTTTATCATTTTAGCTGCAATTTGCAATATTGATTTTAACCCCAGATCAGACCTTGATCTAAGTAAGTGCACTGTGAATCCAAAAATCCTGACCTCCAGACCAAACATTTGTTCTTTATTATAAGTGCAGGCAGACCGCCTCACATTTGGGTGACGGATGTGACCCCAATCTCTCAGTTAACACTCTGGTTTAAAGAGTAATCCCACAACTTTACTGTTAGGAAAGCTATACGAGAGTGCTCACCAACACAAAGTAATGGCTCCTCGTTCTCAGTGACACCAAAAGCTATCACGGTATTTTCTTGTGAAAAAAAGAAAAAAAGCAAACCCCAAAGTAAGGGTGCTAGTTTGCAAACAGAAAAAGAAACTTTTGATTCCTTCATACCAGTGAAAGTTAAGGGGGGAACAGTGATTTAATTTTCTTTTAAAACATACTGAAGCATTCAACCTCCCATCACAAGGCCCTCCTGCCCCGAGTTAGACATTCTTGAAAGATTTAATCATTGCAAGTAGAAGCATAGGGAATCTCCAGAGATTTGCAATACCTATGTGCTGATCCTCCCTATAGTAACTGAAACCTAGATCTTCCACAGGTACTTCATTTCCCATTGATTTAACTGGGCACCTAAATGACTTTAGATCTATTTACGCCTCACCACCCCTCTTCCTCCCAGTAAACGAAGGTAAAACTGTCTCCTTGTTCCAAAGAAGGATCATGACTACTAAGATCACCAAGTCATTTGAAATTATATTGAGTTGCTTAAATAACTTCGAGGACTTGGGCCTCAGAGACTGTAGGAACACAGACATAGATAAGCCTCAGACAGTGTTATAGGCTTACTACCTGTAGTGAATGAGATTTTGAAAAGTAACTTAATCACAACAACAGGATTTTAAAAGAAATTGTGATTCTAATTCTCCTACAAGTACAGAAGACAGGTCCTCTAATTCTCCTCTGTGCCTTTCAAATAATCTCTCTAAGGAATTATTAGACTTTTAATGACTGAACTACTCTCTCTTTACAAAGTTGACTCCACATCTAAACCATGGAGCAAATCAAATGTAGTGGACCCTTTTAATCCAAGAGAGCCTCTCTACGTGACTAGGAAGAAAGACTCTGTTTAAACTGATCTATTTCATTTCATAGACAGTTATAAATGTTCATCTCTCTTTCCTTCTGGCAGACATGAAGAAGGGAGCAATACTGTCTTAAGACTCATACACTGTACATCATTTTACATTAAATTATTAGAAAGAAATAGCACATAGGAAGAACAACAGGAAGCAGAGGCAAGTGTTCTGGAGTAGTATAATTACTATAATCATCATTTTTGAAGAAGGAAATCCTTAGGAAAAAAACCTGAACAACCCAGAATATAATCAAACTCACATTTAGCAGTGGCCCAACTGATTTATTCAAATGGAAGCAGCATGGTCTGCAAGAAACTGAGAATAAGACTATATTTACTGAACTGCCAATACTTCCAAATTATAAATTAAAATACAAGACATCAGGACTGCAGAAAACTTAAGAGCATTCTCCAAGTTGTTAACAACTGTAGAGAATACATTTATGCAGGAGACATGAAATTAATTCACTGGATGTCCCTAGACTCTACTAAACAGCGGTAAACTTGACAGAAACTTTCCAAATGCCAAACATGAAAGACCACAATGATTTCTGACTTAGCATATGACCTTTGATCAGTCATTTTCTCCTTGGTCCACCACTTCTAGGTTGTGTTTACTTAGACATTACAGTGTTGCACAGACTTAACATGGGTTAAGTGAGTTCAGCACTGGAAGTAGCTCTGTGGTCATTATGGATGAGAATGCTTTGCTTTGGGTGTCTGATCTCAGGAGATGGTGCTAGAAAAGGAAACTACTTCAGCACTACGAAAGACAGAAATAGTGCAAAATCCTAAACACTTCAACTATTTTTGCATGCCTCAGTAAGTCTTCAGGATAAGATTCTGGAACAAAGACTTAAAATTTTTAGTGTATAAGTGATTTCAAAATGCTATAGACAGACAAAGAGAATGCTACAAAAAAGCAAAGGGAGGAAAAAAAGAAAATATTACCATCTCATAGAAAAAAAAAAGTGCTCTTCACACAGTAATTCTCCCTACACTGTAACGCTTTATTTTCTGCCTACATGCTGCCTTTACTTTTGAAAAAGATGATACGATAGTTCTTGGGAACGTACCCCTTCATGACTACTATATACATTTTTCAATGGCACAGGTAGGATTTGAGAATTCTGAACTTTAATAACAGAAAACATGACTTTCTGACCAGTCAAGAAGATTTGAAAAGATCTAAAACATCATCAACAATATAAGCAATCATAAGCAACACACCAAACACTTTTTCCAAAAACCAGTCAGTAAAAGCAAGATTGTACCCCTACCAATGCACAGAAGCAGAAGAACTTAACCTTCTGTTTTCATAGAAATATCTAGTTGCAAATGCTAAAGCTCAAACCAGAAAGTCTTCATTTTGATAGATGCCCTAGATGCTAAGAAAAAAACATTATTTTTTGCACAGGAGCTATGTCACTGTGACTGTGCTTCATAAAGGTCCTCTTGTATGTAGCTTAAGAACACATTCAGTTACTGCCTTCCTCCAATAGCTTCTCTGGAACCCCCAAATCTACAGGGAAGACATGTAAAATATTAAAGGAAGTCCGTGAGAGGAAGCAGCAAAAAAATGCACCACAGTGTACTTCAGCTTTTTCAGAAGCATGTATTCATTTGCCCTTCAGATCAGCACAGCGGGAGCCTGACATACAACATGCAATTCTGGAGTGATACATTGATGTTCTCGCTTTTCTCAAAACTTCTTTATGGAAGAAAAAAGTTGCTGTGTGCAGCAAAGTAGAAGTATGTGTACCTCAATGTCATCTCCTATTCTAAGCAGGTATTGCTTTAAATTACTTTACTAACACAATAGATCATTTCTTCTTACATCTGTTTATCTGCCCTTAGACTGAGGGTCCTGTAAAGCACAGAGAGGAGCTTTCTGGAAAGCATCCAACTGCCCACATCAAAATAATGACTTTTGCTTAATGAGAATTAATTCAATTATAATAAAGCACAGAGATGCTGTGTGCAACAGAGATGCTCTGGCTTGATTTTACAGAGACAAGTTGCAATGAAACTCTGAAATAAATGATAATGCCAAAGGAAAAATTCTTCACCGTTGTCAAACTGTTCGGAAAGCGTTAACATGGTTCATTCATTTTCAGCTGCAATACCATGTTGAAAACATACTTTTGCTAGTCTGCAGTTGATTGATGTACATTACTCATATCAGGCTAATGGCACTTTATTTTCCAACAGTAGCAAGTAATGAGTGACCTTGAGTGCATATTGTTTTGCTGAAAGGTTTTGTTGCTCCGTGTACTCTATGAGCACCCCCAAGGAAATGAGGGCCCTGTATTGGTGGTTTTCAGCAAACCTCATTTCTTTCATGGCTTTCTGTAAAAGAATTTGATACAGGGATAGAAGCTAACCTCAGTGAGTAAATGAAATATTGATCCACACTACTCTGGCCTTGCCTTCACCTTGTCCCAGGGCTGTGAGTTACTGACTTTTCCGTTTTGGCTGTAATAGGAATTATTACAACAGGCCTGTGCGAGTAATTACTTGGCATGGCAAAAAGGAGGGTCCATCATATATTTCTGTAGAGACGTTAGTTTCCATCAGCCCAGCAGTCTGCTTTTTTGGCCCTGTCTTTCCTACTCTTGATTCAATTCTTTTAACCATCATTAATCAAGTTCCTTGTCAGTAGAAGTTTATCAAAAGTATTAAGTGAGCAAGGTTGCATGGCCTCCTTAAAAAAAATGAAAAAACGCCCGAGAAAAAGAAGCACCAATGCCGGGCAGTAAATTTCAAAATATAGAAGGCTGGTTCCATGATATATATGAGTGTCTCTTCAGCTGGAATGAGCAGTTTGTTTTAGTGATAGATACTGTAGTTTGAGCCGTGATAGAATCCTTCTCAAGTTTATATGTCATAGACTATCGTTTATGGGAGACCATGTGTTTCTAAATGGTGAAGGTCACGGCTGATGGCAAAAGTAAAAGCAGTGGTGATTCATTAAAAATAGTTAATAGGGCCTGTTGTTGACAGGAATAAATAGCAACACACTGCTTTTTCAACCCACAAGCAACTGGTTTAGGCAATGTTTCTTCTGTGTTTTCCACCACTCCTGATTGCCAGACAGCTGTGAACATACATAGAGACATAAGCAAGATTGCTTCCACCCTTTTAATAATAGATGCAGGATAGGTTCCCAGTGTGAATGACTTCTCTAGATACAGATTTTCCAACCAGCAGCTTTGGCAGACTGACTAAACATTTAGCTTGCAGTGATTTGTTAGCTAATAATCAAGCTTACACTGTTCACAGAATTCTTAGGGACCAAATACATGTGCTAACCATACTACTGGGATCCCATCCTTCAGTTTGAACACCAACTAACATCTCGGTACAGCGCCCATGTAAAATTAATGGAAGCTTTGCTTGCATAAAGGACACTAAGATGGGACCTCATGGCACTGGAATGGCTAAAATACTAATGATCTTCATTGTACCCTCAATCAGAAAAATGTAATTTCCTTAAGCCATTTTGTGTGTCAGAAAACAAACTCTTAAAATCCAGTTAGAAACAAAAGATTTTAACTGGTTGTTGTGGTGCTCTTCCTTTCTTTGTTTTGTTTTTACCTTATTTTTTAAATGCAAACAAACAACAATCATCATTAAAACAGATGTTTGGTTGACTTAGAAAAGCTTACAAATAGGTTTTTCCAAACAGATTTGGGGCTGCATTTGAAAAAAGAATTTGTTGACTGTTCTCTTATGGACACAACCCTACAGTACATAAAAATAATAGCCCATAATTTGCCTACAATTTTTCTTTGGTTTGTTTTTAAATACAGAGAGTTATGCTACTAATTATATAGACATTATTGATTAAAAAATAATAATTAAAAAAAGCAGAGCAATGATTCACAGTTTCCAGAGATAACATCCAATCCATCTAATTTTATCACACCTGAGTGTTCTGGGGTCAGTGGAAAAACTGGACAGAACTCGACACCTGGGTTTACCAGACACAGGATCCAAATTACTTTTAGAGGGAACTGCTGCAATTGCACTGAAGCCGATGAACATAAACTATTTTCTAAAATGAAAGAACTGTTTCCGGGACCTTTAGCTTCATCAAACATGCAAGCTTTAGCCCTGACAGTTTCTCATCCAGAACAGAGCAGAGACACAACAAAAACTTCTTATCAAATTCACTGTAAAAATTAAGAATTGCACTAAGGTTTGTTACATCCATTTTTAGTGACTGATTGGACAGACTGGAAAGCTGGAGAAAGAGGTGGTTCACGTTTAACTTCTGATCCTCCTTTGCTAACTGAACATTTTGCTATGTCTCTCCTGGCATTTCCCTGCCTTTCTAACCTAGCTAACACACTAGCTGACACGAGAACAGGGAATGACTCTCATTTTAGAAGAAAATTATGTTTATCATTCTGCTTAAATGGTTTCCTCCATGATCTTTGTCTCAACTGTTTAGAGAGTTCCAATTCTTAGTTGATCTTGAAGCACTATCAAAATGAATATGATTAACGACTTCCCTAGGAGTTGATCGTACTCTGCTTGAGTGGACACTAGAACAATAACAGCAGAAAATAAAAAAAGAAAGAAAAAACCACGGAAATCTACTGGTTAATTAAAAATAGTAACAAAGAGAGCAAATGAAAGAGTGAATCCATTAAGGCTTGGTTAATTCTGCCATCTCCAGTCCTTTGTTCTTCACATGATACGTATGCTTTGCAGCTGCCCAGATCAGAGCTGAAATCCTGTAATTACAGATGCTCCCTCACTTTCCTTCCTCTTGTTTCACTGTGGAAAAAGAAGTTTGATTTTTCCTTACTTGCTAGCCTAATACAAATGCTTTTTTAGGCAAGCTGGGAGATAGCTCCATGTTGTCTAGCTGAACCCTTCTTAAATGGAGTTTTGTCTCAAATGTTTTTACTTTTTTTAGGCACTGATTAAATGCTACTTCCCTTTGCCAATCATCTGCAGAAACAACACCAGCCTCTAAATTAGAGGCACAGTGAAAAATACTTGATTACTAACTAGAAAGGTAAATGAGACATCTGTTGTGATTATTTTAATGCTTATATTGTGATACTTCTATAAAAGGACCAGTTACCCTAATATAGTCATCTTGAGAAAGACAGTCTGCAGTGGTTACAAATTGACTTTTTATGGAGAAAATAAGACTGTTCCTAACCTATTGCACCGATATTATATTTTGTTAATATTTTATGAAATAAAAGTCCTCCCATTAAGGGTGGCAAATTGCTTTATAATTATAGCACTTCACACACTAGAATGACTACTTCATTTTATGGAAAAAAGCTCAAAATACAATTTCATTATCATCCAGTGTCTTTTCATCCTACTAAAGGTTTCGGCAGAAAGCACTGTTACATGCATCTCAAATTTCTCCTTTTCCAAATATTAGTCCAATTAAAATAAAAAAAAAAGAAAATTATGACTCCTGTTCCATGCTGTTCATTGCTAATGAAATAGTTGTGTACAGTGAACATTTGTACATAGATCTAGATGAATCACATGAATAAAGTGAACAACTATAAAATAGGGACCTTTTAACTTCTACATCTAAAGGCTGATTTATATACAGTTTTGTGTTAACTCAAGTGGTTTAGAAACACATTTAGTTAAATTTGTGCAACTCCCTGGTGCAGTCTCCCTTAAATCAGTTTAAGAGGATCTTAAATCGATTTAGCGTGGTGTGGTTTATAGACCTGAATTGGTTTCTGAACCAATTTAGTTAAAATTGGTATCCAAGTTGTAATCAGACAGCGCCCAAGTCAATCACACTGATCTTAGTCTGAATTCAGTACACTTTTTCCCATCTCAGACAAGACCAAAATTGCAGCACTGAAGGTTTTTTTCATCTTTCCTCTTTTAAAATTTTGATAGAACCATTAAATTCTCCTGCTGGAAAACATCAATAGTCTGGCTTATGTACAACTGTCTCTCCTACCTGAACACATCAGTGACAGTTTTGGTGCCTGCAACTGTAAACTCAAAGGTAATTTGATTTCCAGTGGAGTGCTTTGTTCATCTGCTAGATCATCACTGCAACACTATCAATATTACACTAACCATATCGCAAATGAAAACTCAGCTGATTCATAATCCCGGGAAACACGGTCACTAAAATATTCTGATTCTAGAGGCAATATTTTTAAAATACCCTAATTTAATCAGACAAGATGCAGAAACAGCTATCAATCATCAAAACAAAACAATAAAAAAACCCAAACAACCAAACAAGCCCCCCCTACCTCAACTGCGAGAACTTTGTGGAATGACCTCTAGAGACAATATTGACTCCATGCTCACAAAGCAAGCAACAGCAAAACAGAAAACCACCAAAAAATCAACCCCAAACGGAGTTGCTTTTAACTCCCCTCCTGAAATGGCAAATAAGTCTGAAGTGTAGCCTTTGAATACTGAAGATTTGAGCCAAGTTAAAAGGCAAAGCTGGAATGAACTGATTTTCCATACACAAACCCAAGACTTACGGACAGGAAAAGGATCAAGAAACTCCAATCCTTCAGTATTGTGAACCCTTTCCAAACACAACCAAAACCTTCCAAAAAACCTTCTTAATATAGAAACCTTTCTATCCCTTTAGCTTCCTCCCCCCTGCCCCAAGCATAGAGAGCAAGCCTTTTAATTTTACTTGTTTTTTTTTCTTTTTCTTTTCTCCTTTTGATCACTACCATGGCGTCTTGTCCTACAGTTTAGTTTCTTGTTTTCAGGTTTAATTGCTAACCAACGAAGTTCAGTGCCTGGGGAAGGTGCAGAATGCATCTTCTGCATCTGCAGGATAAATGCTATTTCCTCCATATGTGGAGCATTGCCCCTGCACGACATATATTTAATAAAATCTGGTATTTATTTGCCAAGAGGATGCAAAAACAAGTTGCCTTTAATTTAACTCTTCCACTGCATTTATGTGTAATGAATTTCAGCCCTTTGGAGCTAGTTCATTGCACAGAAATACTTGGTTTGTTTAAAAGGTAAAATCTCCCTGTGCCACAACTTGTAAGGTCAGAGACTGAAGAAAACATGTCATTATTTCTGCTATGAAAATTGGTCTACCTAATGGATTTTCATTGAAATGTATTTTTGAGATAAAAAAATATTAGAAATCAACAGAATTTTAAACATTGGACTAAGGACATTAAAAACTAGGCACACCTTTCTATTCCTTCTGTCCCTCTCTGTAGATAAAAAGTAGTCAGGGTTTTCTTTTAAAATAAGCAGATGATATATTAGTCAGGATTTTTTGAGGTTGTTCTTCTGTGATAATCATTTTATTATTATATATTCACCCAAAGTCATAAGGAAAAAATATTCTGGGGTGAAATTATTCATGCCCTAATTTTTGCGTAATGTAGTTCGGCATGATGCTGTCAGTCTCCGTTTTAAGGGATCTTAGAGCAGAAGTGTGAGGGGTGGTGAAAGGGCAACCAAGACACTGAGTTGGCAGATGACGCTGAGACAGCATACAGGCATTTGTATGAAACTTGCCTTTGTGTGTGCTTGAAGTGAGTTATGCAGGTCTCATTTATTTTAAATGGTTTGTTACTGTCAGGGACAGATTCCAGTGGTTTTTTGATACTTACTAGAACTGCAGGAACCCTGCCTACTGAGCATGGAAGGGATATTAATGAAGGAAGATGTCCTTACCCATTCAGATTATTAGAATGCAACCCAAAGATCGATTACTATTTTGGTCTAAATATCCCCCTACACACGACACTTCCACATCTCATTCTTTCTTGCACTTAAAGACTGGAATAAGAATGGCTTTATATTTCAATTACAGCGTGGAAGAAGAGCAGGGTCTAGCCGTCATGGTAACAGTTGAAAAGAGAAAGAGGGGGAAGGTATTTTTTCCTGTCTCGTTCTAACTTGCAGCCCCCCTCTCACAGGGTATCAGAGCTCTAGGATGACATCACTGCAACATGAACCCAGACCTTTCTTTCATTCCCAAATTCTATTATATATTACAATTTTTACACACAAGGACCCTTCAATTATTTCTGCACTGGCTCGGTACCAATATAAGCACTGGCAAAAATTCAAAACATTTTTCAAGGGAATGATTAATTGTATAAGTGTTCTGAGATATACAAAAAAATATTCACTCATTTGAATTGCCCTCTCAGGCTCTTACTGGCTGAGATGACATTGCAAAAGTTTATAGAACACCTTGACTGATTTCAAACAAAAATTTCAGGCGCATACACACTTGCCAACAGAAGCAGGTTAAACAGGCATTTTTCTTTTTGCCTTCCCTTATATGACTTCAAACATTTATTTTTCTGTAAGCAAAACTATTTTTGCAGGCAGTTATAAGACCTCATCGACTTTTAACATCATGTCATGCAACAAGCTTTGCAGCACATAGGCTTTCTGCTCCCACCCCAACGAGGTACCAGGCACTGGCCCAGCTAGACCCAAGGGCGCCTGCCTGCTACTGCACTGGCCAGTCTTCGTTCTTTTCCACTGATGTGGCCTTTTATGAGTAATTGATGCAGACTTAAGCTTTAATCTGGCACTAAGGATTTGGTGATTCATTCATTAGTATATACTTACCACAAAAGGCAAAAAGGGAGTCTTTATTTTCAGCATTTTTGGGAAGATGATCACTCTGCAATGTATACCCTGCTCACTTTGACAGTATTAGTGTCTTAGATTAAAACACACCTCCTAGAAATGGTTGACGCACTAGAAGGACAGCACAGACTTCTTATCCAAACGCAAGTCTTTTTTTAATTTAGCCTTATTGCTACCTAGCATATGCTCCCCAACATAATTAAAACTGAATTGCTTTGGCAGTAGTCAAATAAACCAAAGCATGGATAACCAAAATGGATAGGTACCGCTGTAGTTTCACAAGTAGATCCACCTGGGAGACACCCGACAATGTTGTCTATTTCTGACTTATTTTATTTTCGTTCTTATGACACAGCTTTTGCTGCTATTAACAAAAAGGTGATACAAATGCATACTGATACAGAGCACATCACATGTCCCAGTTCCTCTCAATGGCGTTGTATTTTATCAAACTACCAGAATGGTTAAAACCAGCTACTATTCAGAGCTTCCTATTTCCAGTATCACAAAGAACAGGAGCAGCTCATGTCACTTAACTCAAAGTCTTACTTTACCCTTATGTTCTGCATTGCTTATATCCCACTACAAAAAAATCAGGCACCTCTTGGAAGATTATTTTGTGGAAAGAATATCTATCTATCTATCTACACCATCACACTCCAAAGTAAATATTTGTACTTTTTGGTAGCTAACAGCGCATCAGAGCCTACAGGGTTTCTCTCCCCCTTCTCCTTCCTGTTCTCATTAAAATATTTTTTAATGAAAATGTCATTGGCATGTCACATCATTTCACCCACTGTCAACTCTCAGATGCTCATTATGCTTATTCTTGAGACAAATGTTAGACTAAGAACAAAAAATATTTTTTCTCTTAGGAGAAGTAGGATAGTATCAAGAAATAAAATATAAACCAACTCATCAGCAAATCCCAGACATTTTCAGAACATTGTTTCAAGTGTTCTAGTATTAATTAAACACCCTAAAATTGCAACCTTACCTTTATTCTGTGTTATCTTAATTTTCTTTACATTTGTATTTGGAAAGCAACGTTTATTTAACAAAGGAACAAAACCATGAAATTCTAAAAGCAAAGGGTTAGAAATGAGAAAAAATTTGATTAAAGATTAATTAGACTTAGATACAGAAAAATGTAAATATACAGAACAAAAGTACAGGTAAGAAATCAAAGGCCTGGAAATCTAATGCTGCTAGCCAACACTCTCAACCCAACTGATTAATTAATATTTTTCAAATCATCATTATTCCTAAATGAATCTCCACAGCAATTATTAATCCCTAGATAAAATGATTAGCACACATACATACATATTCTTTCTAATCAAAAGAGTTATGCAATCGAGAACTGAAAGCGTGAAAGGACAAATACCAGAAGCAGGTTGAATTCTTGGAATGTTAAGGCCTTGTATTGAAATTTTATCAACCAGAGAAAACCCAACTAAGCCTTGAAATAAAAATGTAACTTGCTTCTGCCGCTCACAAGCAATGATGCTTTACCGTAAAACTTACTTAAAAAATGTTTGAGGTGTTTGAGGGTAGCCCCACTGCATAAGAAGATTTAATCATAACAATGAGAGCTGTAGGTTTTGTGGGTGATCCAAGTCATTTTTTCAGACAGTGAAAAGACTGCTAGTAACATCAGTGGAAAAATTGATTACAGCAAGAAACTTGCACAATTTGAGACAGAAGTTTCATTATCTTCGTTTTAAATTACCCACATTTATAAAGACCTTTGACTTCAAAAAGCACAGTAAATACAGCTTTTTCTTTGAGTTCACTCTTCAGGATCACAAAGCTGGGTCCTGTCCTAATACACACACTTTTGGGGACAGAGCCTTTTTAAATTTTTGTCAGGAGTTCACTTCTGACATGCATTTGTGGGGAAATAAGGGGCAAGGAAAGAATCTCTGCTGCCAATAATATTCACAACATGAAAACCACTCAAATGCTACCTTAAAATTGGCAGGTTATCTAAATTATTGCCTCATGTAAGTTTATCAGTGGGAAAGCAGAAAGTCAGATACAGCTTTTGAAGTCTGTAACTTGAAACCTTTATTTTCAGAGGGTTTTGGGTCATGGCATGGCCCAAACCAAAATAAAGGTGTAGGCAATTATGAAATAGAAACTTCAATTCAGATTCCATCTTTCTGATCCACAAAGCCTATTTTCTCCCTAGTGCCTTCCTTTAAGCCAAGTAATTAGTGCTTTATGAGAGATCCTAATAGTAAAACTGAAGCTCCATCTGTGACTATTTATACAAATTACTTACCTCATCATGTATTACTAGTGGTGCAAAAGAAAAAGACGTACAGTATGTATTGCAAATTCCTGTGTTCTCTTGGTGTGATGCTTTTATGAGCTGTATTTTGTTTACAGACTAAAAAGAAGGAAGTATTGCCAAGAAGTAGTAAATTACTACAAGAATTAAAGTAACCTTCCAAGACCATTTTCTTGCAATACATATTTAAATAGCAATTTCTCAGACTCCCCTTTACAATCTTCTTAAGACGGGTAAATAATATATTTATACTATGAAAGCATTAGAGTTCCCACAGAAACAAACACATATAGAAAGAAAACCTCCCTTTTCTGTCCCTAACAATTTTCTGAAGCTTGATTTTGAAACCTTGGGGAAAACCAAAAAGACACTGTTAGTAGAAATGCTGCTGTATTGGAATAACTAAAACATTTTTATAAGCCTTGAATTCAATGGCAAACATGTAAGCCGGAGCAGAAGCTGAGGAGGATGATGAAGCTTCCCAAGCCTCAGGCTGTACTGGTAGAGCTGGCACAAGCAGTCTTCTTCCCCACCCCAAAGAGCAAGGTCTTTGTCTTCTCAGCTGCCTGCCACACTGTATTTAACCAGGGCAAGTGCTCCCTGGAAAAGGAGCAATCTAGAAAGCTGTGTGAGCATGAGGAGACACAAATGATCAGCCCAGCCTGGAAGACATTCCCGCCAGCTCAGCTACCAGTATAGCTTTTCATTTGCTATGCTTCCTCCTGCGTAGGGGGGCATTTTCACTTGGTACCTAAACAATCAGCATAGTTTGGTTTTAAATCAGGAGCAGGTTTGTCACAGCTAAGTAAATAGTGTATAGTTTCTAAAATAATATATATATAGCTATATACTCTAGAGAGTTTTAAATGAGTAAACAGAAATTCAGTTTTAACATGCGAACAGACACAGTAGGTTTTCCCCACGGCTGCCATCTCCATTTGTCCACTACAGGCCCTTTGCCCTTCCCAGAACATTCCTTGTCCAGAAGCAGGAGAACAACTTTATCAAACAGCAATGTAGAAATTACACCATTTTTGACTGAGATCATGCTTGAAAATCAAACGATTTAAAAAAAAAAAAAAAAAAAAAAAAAAAAAAAAAAAAAAAAAAAAAAAAAAAAAAGGCAGCAAGAAAAAGCACCGCCTCATCCCTCCACAGGTACACTAAGCCAGGGAGGGGTGACAAGGACATGGGGGCTGCCAGTGGGATGGGACCGGTGCTGTGGCCCTGAATGAGGTGACATCCCTTGATTTCCACAGAGCTTTAGAACATGACAATGCTACACATACGTGCCAAAATGTCTGCTGATCAAGAACAGAGACGGGGGCAGAATCAGCTCCCCTGTGTGAGGCATGAGGGAGGTGGAAGACGCCGCCATATTCTCTGCAGAGTTCTTTCCCCGCTCACCTAGGCCTATCCCTCTGCAGGCACCAAAGACAGGTGCCTTCTCCCCGAAAGGGTCATTAGACAGCCTAAGCTTAAACTCTGTTTCAATTACTGACCTTGCTAAATCACAGGTGATTTACTCTTATCGTTTGGTTTTCAGACACTGAAGCATCCCTGGGATGCTTCATCTCATCCATTTCACCCTCATAACTGTGTGCCTGCCAGGCCTGCGCACAACCAGCAGCTGAGATGAGGCCCATGGCTCAGGGACATTTTCTCTGCCAAATTTCCACAGACCGCAGTTGGCACAAACACCCTCCCCTACCATAGTTTGGGCAACTCTCAGAGAGGGAGAAGTCTGGACAGCATCTACAAGGCATGTGCTGTCTCCCCTGCTCCCCAGGGAAGCTCCCCAGATACAGACGGCAGCTTCGGGGCTGTGAGAAACCCCATAATGTTCCAACAATACACTCCCAACGCCTAACCTTAAACATTAAACGGATCGCATGAATGGTTATTTTTCAGCATCGTATTCCAGACTCCTAGATCTCAAAAGGCTGCTCATACATCATGCAGTATAAAAGCTAATACAATTTCAGAGGGTGTAGTACATGGCCAAGGTCAGGAACGTTTTCTCTCTGCTGGCACTTTCTGAGCACTTAACAAAAGCTTGTCTTAAACAATAGGTGTGTTATGATAAAGACAAAAGAGACTACGTTCCTGACGAGGAATGAGATTGTATCTATTGTTTTAACTGTTGCAGACAATGATATTTAAGAATTAAGAAGACCAAGATAATGCACAATTAATGGTCTAATTTGCATGGTCATTTACCACTAGTTTTTACAAACATCAAGTTTTGCTTATGAATAGCCTGTTAAATATCCATTTGTAAATACAGATACAGGATTTGCATCTGGCAGATACTGTGCCTAGTTTGACTGAAAAAATGAATGTGTGGAAACTGGAATGTAAGTATTTAAATAATTCAGAACTACAGTATTCAAACCCAAAGTTCAGCTTCATTTGTTCTGAAAAAATACACCCAAGACAAAGGTCTTCTATAAAAATGAAGCTATAGAAAGAAGAAGCTTGTAATTACAAATCTATTCCCAAATAATACTTTTTTTTTCTAAGTAAATATTTGCAAATAAAGGAAAATGTTACCTTATTATTGGTAATGGCTATTAGCAATACATTTACAAATGCTACTTCAGAAACAGTGGAACATAATTAAATGCAGGATTACCAAATAAAACCAATACACTTTTGGGACATCTGTATGTTAGCCTTCCTCATGAAATATATTAAAAAAAAATAAATAAAACATACAGTACTTTGCCCAAACTGTAATTTGTCAACTGTTGAGGAAATTGGCATGTCTTTTCTGCTGATTTATTGGTTAATCCCAACAATTCACTGCAGAAAAGGCCAACAATGAATTACAATGTAAGGAAAAATTAAGCAGTGCATTTAAAAAGTGTTTAACTATACAGCTCTTAAAGCAAATTTCAGAGTTCTCACAGACCTAGCTAAAATATTTGGGGTAATACTGTAGATAATAATTTAATAGTTTCAAATATTCTCTAAGTGTTATATCCTGTATAGTAGCTTTGCTAATATTGTGTCTTAGATTTGATTTCAAATATATCTGAAAAATATATAAACCTCGGGTTCCCAAAATACAAAACATGAAGGAAGTGTTGGATATATTATGCTGATTTCTTAAGTCCTGGGACTCTGGATATTTCTATTAATCAACTAAGCAAATTACTTAATTTAAGCCAATGACTAATCCTGCCTATTGTAATGGGAATACCTCTTGCTTAGCATTAAACAGGTTTTGAAATTCTAAAAAAAAAATATGTGTATGACTACACACTTTTAGACTTACCTTATTTTCACATTAAATAACCTGCAGGCCTTCAAAATACTATCCATTTAAAGTAATTTTTCAGATAAGTGTTACAAAAGCCATAGATTCTCAAGTGCTGAAGAGGAAGCAAGTTTGGCACCAGGGAAAACAGGACCTCGGGTTCCTCCTTCCCTGTTCACTCCCACATGCATATACAGCCTTCACTGGGAGTGAACTGTCAGAGTCAAGTCTGATACTGGTTTTCACATTGTGTTTCTATGCTTGTTCTCTTTCCCTCTTTTTAATAATATCAGCTGCAGGTGATACGTGTAAAATATTGGTAATCAGACTTTTCTTTCCCTTAGGCTTTACCATTCAAGAAATGGAAAATAAGGCATACCTTCAGCTGAGGTACTAGGAGCTATGCAAATTAAATCCCACTTGCTGCTTTGGGACATAATTCAAAGCCTATTTATAGTCAATGGGAGTCTTGAAAAAGTACAGCAGGTTTGTAACAAACACATTTTGAGGGTAAACCTACACAGTGCAATACAGCATAGGGCAGAAAAATACCAGAGGCAGTTTACAGTTCACATCTGGGTTACACCCTCAGTTTACACCCTCTTTTTAAGTAATATATTTAAACAGTACATTGGGCTCCACCTTAACTCCATTTACGTCTTCTGTCTACTGATGCTTCTTTTGGAGAACTTTGCCAAAATCTCAATAGCTAGTTTTCAACCTGAATTTATTCAAAGCAAAATTATGCACATTTGTTCTCCCACCAGATCTACATTAACTATATTATAGTTTGAGGGTACCAATGATCATGGTTGTTTATGGGTTGCATCACTTAATTTTGGCCCTAAATTATCTCCAAAGTAACTGTGCCCGATGCTCTGTAATTAGGTCCTTGGTTGCAAATTTCACACTGCACCTTGGAATTTCTTTAAATTGAAGTTCCAGAGCACTTTTCAATTCCCTAAATTCTTCAGTCTAGTTCATGTAATTGATCCTTAATTGATACGTTTCTCAAATTCTTCCCTTCTGAAATTACTTTGGTGTCTTTGTACATCCTTTCATGTAATTTAAACCAAATCACTTGTGATCACTTCTTTCAAAGTTATTATCTCCATATTCCTCATAACTTACTAAAATTAAATCTAAAGTATCATCGTCATATGGTTGGCTCCATACAGTACAGGCAAATCTGAATTTTGCCACTTTAAGACTAAGCATAAAAAGCTTTCCAAGACAGAATTCACTACTTCTGTTTCTTCTCAGGCGCACAGAGCATCACCTTTATCCTCCTACCAGAAGTAAGCAAGCAAATCTTGTCTTTGCCATGGCCACCTACTCTTCAAGGCAGTGAACTTACCAGGAATTTAGTGAAGAGCAGTAGCCTGCTTCGCTGTGAAATGTGAGCTCCAGGTGACCTTGCTCAGCAACGCTGTCTTGTCATCCCATTTTGCACTCCCACACTTTGCTCAGCAGTAGTAAGAAGAACAAATAGCAATGTGGAGGCATGCACAGGCTGAGTTCATAGATTACAGTGGTGCTATACTGCTGCTTAGAGAAAAGCTGGGCTGGGTTTTTTGGTATGTTTTTTGGGGGGTTGGGTTTTTTTTTCATTACAAACTCAGGTACCAGTTTTAGGTCCTACTTGACATGAACCACTAGTACCCACCATCTTTCAAGAAGGTAGAAAGAGGCTTCTGTCCCATGCAGCCAGACTCCACTTGGTGTACTGGCAAGGACTGACAGGAAAAGCTGATAAGAAGCTTTCAGTTTTGCTACTCCCAAGCCCTGTATTTCACCATGATATATAATATTCACTGACCCATCCTCCATCATTGTCAGATCACATCTGCCACTTGGATGGCATGAGATTTTAAAAAGAGGCGGCACTTTGCCACAAACCACTTCAGTCAAAGGACTTCTACTATTTTTGTGACAGGAGTGCAGACCTGAAGGCGTTGAACTTCCCGCATCAGAGCAGATCTTGAACATCCCAAGTCATCAGAAACCACGAGATCCCTAGTGAAGTCCCAGAACTTTATCCAAACTGAGCCACTGAATGTTCCTGTCAGGATACTGGTTATGAGATCCATGACACGTATTTGCCTGGAGGGGCTGGTGGTGCCTCTGGTATATAGAGGTATATGTGTATTTGGGACAGTTGTCAGGATACTGGTTATGAGATCCATGATACGTAGTTACCTGGAAGGGTTGGTGGTGCCTATGTATATAGAGGTATATGTGTATTTGGGACAGGCTGGAGGCAGAAAGCAAATACATGGAACAGCTCTGGTTAAAATACTGCCCACCTAGAAGGCTGCAACCTGCCTCATTTATGCAAAACTCTTGCTACCTCCTAGAAAGAGTCTTTCCTGTGCAAAGAAAGGAAAACCAGGCTCAATTATAGTCATATCTGACTATTGGCAAGTACTGAAATGGACAAAATCGGATTCCAATTAGAATTCTACCATTCCAACATTTTCACTCTTACCCGAGATCAATAGGCATACAAAGGGCTTTGCTGCATTACAAATTTTAGTTAAAGAAGATCCTTGTTTGATTTGCTATAAATACAGTAGTTAGGTTGCAAAAACAAAAACTTACAGTTTGGTGAGGCTGGGTACAAAAGCATGCAACCGTCACATGCTACAGCAGCTTCTCTGTGAATTCTTAGAGGCTTTTTAGGTGCTTTAGCAGCTCAGTCATGAGGCCAGTACACTTTGATCAGCTCAGAAAAACACACTATGGAAAAATTAGCAGATTAGGCTTCTTATTATACTGCACACCAGTACCGGTAACTTGTAATTCTGAAAGTAAACAGCTCCTGTACAATTAAAAACATTTTTATCGAATTTTTAATACACTTGCAAACTACAAAGGTTTGGCAAAACATCGCTTTAGCCACATATTGCTGAGGAGGACTGTCATGTAGATAATGCCCTTTAAAAAAACCCAACAAAACCCAGCAAGTACAAATATGCAAAATTGAAAATATTATCCAATTTACTTACTGGAAGGTTTAATTTGGGTCACTCCAAGACTACATGGGCCAAAACTAATAGGAAATTTGTGAGAAACCCATCCAAACAGGCAAAAAAACATTTCTGAAGATCATTTTTCTAACTTGTCAGTGGAGTTGTCAGCAGCATTGTACAGTAACACCGACGCAAGGCCAGATTCAATATACTTCTCTGCTTAAGAAAATCTGAACTTTCATTTCTCACTCCACGAGCCAAAACCATGCACAGCCTCTGTCTATGTGCTCTAAGCTTCTGCTGTTGATACTCCTTCAGTTAGTACAAAATATGTAAATATTTACTGAGACAAAACCAAACCAAAAAAAGCCCAGCATATGAAAAAAGTGACTCTATTGCCTGGTCTCACAGCCAATTTTCTGAGACGCGAGTTCAAGTTCTTGTGGGAAAAGTAGTGAAGCAGCAGCCTTCTTTTTGTGCTCATTTAAGTTTGAATGATACGCTTTGTTCAATTTTCCCCTCTTTCATTGAGATGAGAAACTAAATAGTTAAGATTTGCTCCAAATCAAAGTAAGTCTTCTGCCATTTTTTTTTTCCTGCAGCAGCTGACCTAAAGACTGTATTAAAAAAAAATAATCAATTATTTCCAGATACTTAACCGTGATTGTGATCTGGAACCAACAGGATTAGCAAGAAGAGGACATATGAGTATGAGGACCATCTGTTGGCTGAGATTGTCTAGAAACTAGATGGGACCTATTATACCCCACCAATGAATTACATGCCAAGAAATCACACCAGCATCTGACAGGTTATTATTGGGAAACCTATTGGCAGCTTATGAGCAGGCAATACCAATACTGCCTCAGGGGAACTATGCTGTACTAATTCAGGAAACCCATAGAGATCGCTCTGAAACAAACAGATGACACAGCAGATGAGAAATACTTAGCACAGCAAGAGTTGGTAGCACGATAACCTACCTCCCTCACCAGGGTATGAATCTCACAGAGGAGGAGCTGAAGAGATGCACCTGAGAACTATAGGAAGGGATGAAGCAGCACTCTCAAAGAGGTATTTGGCTTCACCAGCACCACCTCACAGCAAAACTACCGCTCAGCAATTTAAAAGATAAATTTTGTGACAGAATATATGACACTAGAGTGTACGCTGTAAAGCTTGTGTATGTGTGACAAAATTGTCTAATTTCACTTGCTAAACTGTATTTGTAAAGTCCAAGGACTCTGTCTTGTGCATGTGCAGAGACTCAGCTTTTAAATGATGTCATTTATGTTACACTTATATGTTTTATGTAATGCTGTCGTTTCATAGAAAACCCGTATTTGTGTGACATTATTAATTCAGATAACTACAGATGTAGTTATTCAGTAAGCACAAAAGCTATCTTATCTCCTTTTCACATTACAGGAACTCCTTAGATGCTTTGTATTTCTTAATTGAGAATTTTAACTTCTTTCTAAACTTGAGATTAATGATCACTGTTCATTGCAATAGGTCATTTTCTTGGTCCTTATTCTGCTGTTTCAAGTGAGTATATGGGACCTAAAGCTCTGTTATTCCAAGGGAGTTTATGGGACTCAGCTATAGGGGCAGCTGGGAGATCTTCAACCATAAGGACAGTGCTTCATGGGCCAAGTCAGCCAATTCTGGGCTACACTTCAAGCTTCTGGGAGAATACTGGTGCTCAACAGCATGAGAAATGCACTGGAGGCATGGACAGGGACAAGGGTAAGGCCAGCACAAACTACGACATGCAGGTCTCAGCTGGGAAACAGTCCCTTGGCAACATCTGGGAGCTGGCTGCAGACAGTCCAGCAACGTTGTTCAAATATCAAGAGCCTCCCTGGAGACGCCACAGGATCAAGGATGGCAGAAAAGGTGTTTTGTAGCCACATATAGGGCACAGTCAAAGAATAACCCCACAGAACGTATGAAGTACCCAAATTCATTCTGATTTTAATGCTTATTGATTTTATTATACTTCTCTTACATGTTGTCTGGTAGCACTTTATAAATGTTTTATGTAAAATAAATAATTCAAGAAAGCCATCGTTTTCTTCAGTATAGTTTATGACATCATGAGAGCTACTTTTTGTTACTATGCTGACTGCAACGATGAAAGAAAAAGGAAAACCGGGATCTAGACATTTCAAACGTGATCATTTTCTAAATCACAGCTTCTTTTTGTGTTGTAAGAACACTATGTTCAGGAGTGTATTAGTTACAGAATATACCTTTCTGGTGCTGTTTTTAACACTTTTCCTCCCTTCTGACCCTTGATTACAACACAACATCCTTGAATACAACAGATCACAGTCTGTTGCATTTTAATGTTATTTTGTCTTTATTTCCCCCATATTTCTTCTCTTCTTGTTCTACTGTCTTCAGTAGCACTTACATTATATCAAAGGGAAAAACTGCAAACTGAAAACACCACTTCTAACTGGCTAAACTGGCATCTGCTTTTTCACCATCTTCTTGGTTTACTGATATGACAACTGCCAACCAATCCTAATGGTTAAAATCTGGTTGGCAAACTGCTTCTAGTAAGACCATACCCTTCCTTAGGTACACTCTCCCTGAAACACCTTCCAGTCAATTATTGTGAACCACGCTATAAGATCAAGAATTTACCTATACGATATCCTTAACAGTGGTGTCTCAGTGTCAATGGATTTTATGTCACCACGTTAACGTTTACACTCATCACTGAAAGGGAATTAATAGATTATAAAACATGCTTACATATTTGTATTTCTAACAGCTGTAAACCTAGCTCTTGATTCTCCAGTATAGAAACACACACACACACTGTTGTGCAAATCTTGCTGCAAGTTATCATAAAGTCAGAATACTGCTCACCACCCAGGTGTCTATTCTGGGGGGCAGACGGAGTAAAACAGGGGAAGGGACCGGGACTTAAAGGCATTCTACTTAGCTAATTTTGTCCAGAAGGATTTTTCTTACGCATTTTTTCCACTGATCTCCAAGAACAACTCTTTCTTGAAATTTATTAAGCATATGGTCAAACCTCCTCTTTACTTTCACTCCAAAAAATCATCACAAAGCTTTACAACAGAAAGTGGCTGGACTACCAATATGCTGAAACAGTACGTAAATAAAATGAGAGCTTCTATTCACTTTTCAGTGAAAATATTGAGGCATCAAGTGTCAAATGTCATTCACCATTTTTCACTACCCTACTCACCAGCTCCTACTACTTCAGCATGTTTCTTACCTCTGACTCAGACAGCATGATTTTAGAAATGTTAAAAGTGCTAAAAATGCCAGGTGAATGAAAAAAGCAACCTTAAAAAACAAGAGCATTGTTTCGGGTAATAATGAAAGTCATTAGCATCTTTTCCACCATTATTGTTTAACAATCCAACAATTTTGGTCTTACATGTCCGTACATTATATCATCATACGCTTAAGAAGTCACACAGTCTGAGGGCAGCTAAAAAACAAACCCTGACAAAGACTGAAGTGGGATTAACAGACAGTGGGAAAGCATGATGAATCTTTACTGCAGCTGATAGAGTCGCACACATCAGTGCTGAAACAGTGATATTTCCAAACCACAGTGCAGTTGGATAAGAATCTTCTCATCTGAGGTACAACCAAAGAGATTACAGCTGGCAGCAGTAGGAAAGAGATCCTCCTGTCAGTGCATGAGGTGTCTTTCTGAAGGAACGGGAACCCTATGCTAATGTCTGCAGGGATTACAGGACCAGAAGGAATAGTTAATGATCATTGTTTAATCTGATAAACATACGTAAGTCTTCCTCTCTCGTAACTTGCTCTTATCCACTCAGAACTTGAACACAATTATCTAATGTGCAGTGGTAGATGGTGGGCAAATGGTACCAACTGATACTGGCAAAGTGGCACAAATACAGTTCCATTCAGCACCAAACCTACAAAACTTATCTCTAGTGTTATATCAAAGCTGCTATTATAACTTCTTTAAATTCAAATAAAAATTAAAAAAAAAAAACCAACTTCAAAAACAAAACCACACCACATTATTTTTCAGCCTCCTGATGCTTTACTGAAGGTTCACATCTGGGGTCTCTGATCTGCCTCTACACAAGATGTGCACTTTTTTTTATGACTACAAATATTATTCTAAGCTGTCATTAACACTTAAAAACCAAGTAATTGAACACTAGAAATGTATATAAACATTAGGAAACTGCTGGTGTGAAATGCTTCATTTTCACTGACTCCAAGTGTGCATGGCCTATAAGCAAGAGAAATAAAAAGGTTGGCAAACAACAAGACCCTTGTAGAGGACAGCTTCTTCCTGACTCATTTGAGAGGAAATCAACGCCCACAGGTAGCTCAGTTCACCAGACCACGTTGGCTTCTGATGCCAATGACACAGTGGGCTGTGTCCTTCTGCTGATGGCCATCTGCAAACAGCCAGGTAACCCATTCTACACTCAGTCTTGATCAATGGTCAAAGATGGCCATCTGCAAACAACCAGGTAACCCTGTTCTACATTCTACACTCAGTCTTGATCAATGGTCAAGATTTTCAACAAACAAAACACCAGGACACATACGGCTGCATCTTATTTCCACTGCTCAGCACATGGTCTGTAGCAATAGCAAAGCATTCATTCTATGTAGCTTGTACGTGGAAATACATGTTTACATCTAAACCAATTTTGCAGGCAAAGCATTCTATGTAGCTTGTACGTGGAAATACATGTTTACATCTAAACCAATTTTGCATAAGTTTTTGTTTTGTTTTTTATTTTCCTAAGGCTAAACTAGCTTAAAAATGAAATGATACTATTTGGTTCCTCTGAATTGGTTGTCCTAAAGTTCTCAAGGACCACAAAGTGGCAGTGCAGGTACCCACAAGAATGAAAAAACCCAAGGGCTTCGCTTGTTTGTTGAAAGAGAACTTCCAGCATTAATGTTTTATGGAGAAATCAATAAAACTTGTCTTAGAGGTACAAGGTTTCTTGCTCAAATCCCACTGAAAGTATTTACTATTTTAAAATGCAAAAATTAATATATACATATGTTTACTTATCTCAACAGTGGAGTTAGGCCCTACTGAAAGAAGGTGTTTGCTATTAGTAATAATACACAGAACATTAAAGGCCTCTGTTGAGAGCACACTGTGCCAGCCTTTCTGCAGCCAGAGAGATGAACCTATGAAGGGTTTCTAATCTAAACACATACAATAAAAAAGAATTAAAGAGGCCTGTGGGTTTATTAATGCAAGTTTTGAATACACATGGCACTGTACGAACAAGCAGTCTTCACACTTTTCACAACCATTAGATACATATAGACAGATAAATAGATAGGTATAGATGTATATGTAAAAACCAGATAGGTAATACACATTTAGAACAGCAAGGCTTTAAGACAGTGCTGTGTTAGTATAAAAAACTACCATGAGGAGCAGTGCAGAATCAGGCCCTCTGTGTTGTAAAGTGCGTGACATAATTTTATGTTAAGACAGACGGAGTTTCACCTTGCACGTTTGCTTTTTCGTTTAACGTGTCTTAAATGGCAACATTTCTACCCAACTTGCATTCAGACACAATTTGGCATGTTCAATGAACTCATAGATCCCATCTTCTTTCTCTGGATACTGAGGCAGTTTTGATGTGCCCTTGTGCTAGCAAAGGGTTAAAACTTTTCTTATGTTCCTACTGGGTTGTAAAAGAAACTGCTGAAGCTGATCAATGACCACTGTTAAGACCTGGAAACCAATTATAAACCTGAAATTTGTGATGAACAAAGCTCTGAAACACTAGGATGAAAACTACTGAATTAGTCCAGTTCATTAAAATCATTAATAGTCATGAAATGAAAACCACCAGAGTCCAAAAAGGCTTAATGCCCTATCCATATTAATTAGATGGGAGCAAATCTGAAGTGAAAAGCAGCACATGCTTTGTAGAATTAGCAATTGCTCTCTACAGACTACACAGATCTCTATTAAAATTCAGTTTAATTAAAATTGATCACGTTAAGAAACTGATGT
Source organism: Calidris pugnax (assembly GCF_001431845.1). NCBI lineage: Eukaryota > Metazoa > Chordata > Aves > Charadriiformes > Scolopacidae > Calidris > Calidris pugnax. The sequence goes on from NW_015090909.1 coordinate 894,903, forward strand.
GGTTAATTAACTGAATTCCTGAACTTCTTTTCATACATTTCACAAATGCATTGTACACTGCTTTCCTGGGTGACAGCTTATGTTGCAGTGAAAATCTTGATTTCACAGGTTAATGCTGCATGTTCCATGAGGCCTAAAGTTCCCGTGTCCCCCCCCCAGGAAACCCTGGCAGCACAGAAAAAACAACAGGCCTGAGAAACCATCAAAATCTACCACCAGAAAGCCTAGCTGGAATTTAAGCAGTTTAGCTTGTAGATCAGAGCGAAGCTCTGGGCACATACAAGGAAACAACATTAAGATCTGTGGTCTCAAAAGGTCTATCATTAGAACTAAATGAAACATACAGGGAAGACAGAGTCATACATTGTGTCAGCAGAGACTGATGTAAACCACCAAAGGACCTGGTCCATGCAATTAATGAACATGGAAACTGCAACCATCTCAGTCCCCGTGTGTCTCACCAGGATGTATGAAATAACAGGGCTTTGCTAAAGGCTTAATCCTAGAACTGCCCAAGAACACCAGGTTGGCATAAGCTTCAGTAGTCCATAGAGTGATTCCCAGAAGTTCAGCAACCTCCAAGAGTTTGCAGCATTATTCTGTAAACAACCAGGTAACCATTTCCAGAGTTTTAAAGTGGACTTGGAAGGTTTAGGTTTATGGTTGGACTTTATGATCTTAAGAGTCTTTTCCAACCTAAATGATTCCATAATAAACCACGAGTGCCCTACCAGCTTCAGAAGAAAGGCTGAACTGCATCTAATGAAGAGTCATTTTTATCAAGGAATTATAATACAATAAATATACAACAAAGAACACAATTTTACATAGGAATTTTACATATCTTTGATTCATATTCAAATCTATATGAACAATGGCACTGAACTTGGTATAACCACATCTTGTTCTTCATTATGTCTGACCACTACGTAAATGCTAAAGTGGTATTTCCTTCTCCAAATACATTTTGCTAGTTGAGGATTGCTATTAACATTCAGTGATAATGCTGTATTTTACATACAGATTTTTGCTACAGGCCACCAGTGTGTATGGATGGACACACATCTGCTCTTATCTACATATGTTTATATAGAACCAAGTGCATTCAACTCCAGTCCTATTTTATTTTATTTTTTTTAAAGAAAAGAAAAGCTACATCTGACTAGGATATAAGATACACGACTGACTCTTAATTCCCTTATGGTCAAACCCTTGTTAATGTCTTGGCCTGTTTCAGTAAAATGATCATGGTTCAAGTAATGTAAAACACACGCATTCAATCATTTTCCTTTTCCCTAAAGGCAAACACTTTCTTATCATGGTGAAACAGGAGTCGTGTACTGATGCACTGGAGAGCCAAAGTTCTTTTAAGCCTCATCAGAAAATTGAATACTTACTGCAACCTATCATTTGGAACCGCAGAGTTAAACAAAAGCATAATGCAAACAAACACCGGAGGTTCGGTCAGCATTATCTAGTATTGCATAAGCCTAAACAGCTGCCTTACAAAATGAGAAAACACAAGCAAAGACCCAAAATCAAATAGAAGAATTTAACTCCAGGGATAAAAATAATCTACAGCTATTCATATTTAAATCAGGATTTCATAGTCAATAGTTAAAATACAATCAATTGAAAGGAGATGCTCTTGATATGCTTGCCTTGGAAGAGGGGTTATTTTAGGACAGCATTCTCCAAGTTACCACAAAGAGGGCAAGGCCTTAGCACAGCAGGTGTGCAGTCTTTACTTCAGCAGCGTCTTTCAATAATGCTCCTTTTATAATAAAAAGGGAATACTCATATTGTGAAAAAATTGAATGACAGTACCAGTACAACTGGATAAAATAAAATAGAATAAAAGAAACCACATGGTAATTAAAGCAGGTTCTGCACTGGTAAAAAAACCTCTTTAGAAAATGATACCCTAAGTTGTCTTACTCATGTTTCTTAGGGACTACTATATTAGATCTTCTGTTTCTCAGATGGGCTTCAAAATTTCCTGGGCTACCAGATCAAATGGCATCTCTTCCCTGCACAGCAGAAGAATGAACAGGAGTTGTCCCTTTCTAAGTAAAAGTCAGGGGAACTGACAGGAGTCATGAGAAGTGACAGAAAGGGAATGAGAAACACATGAGGATCAAATCCATCCTTTACAGAACATGCCAGAGCCCAAACCCTGTGTGACTTCCCAGGCACTCCATGCTTGAGGTTCAGTGGTTTCTGGACCCACGCATGCCCCACTCTCTCTCATATCCTGCTCCCTGGAGCTGCAACTCCAACAGCTCCCAGAGTGCCATGGCTCCCCAGGCACACACAGGTACCACACGCTGATTTCCAAAAGGGCTATAGGAAGCCCTTCCCCATCCATCTATGCATCCATCCTCTCCCCGTCATCTTCTCTGGGGTCCCCAGTTCAAGGACAGGGAACTGCTGGAGAGAGTACAGCAGAGGGCTACAAAGATGATTAGGGGACTAGAACATCTCTCCAACGAGGAAAGGCTGAGGGACTTGGGTCTTTTTAGTATGGAGAAGAGAAGACTGAGGGGGGATCTGATCAACGCCTATAAATACTTAAAGAATGGGTGTCAAGAGGATGAGGCCAGTCTTTTTTCAGTGGTGCCCAGTGATGGGCACAAGCTGGAACATAAGAAGTTCCATCTAAACATGAAGAAGAACTTCTTTACTTTGAGGGTAGCAGAGCACTGGAACATGCTGCCCAGAGAGGTGGTAGAGTCTCTGTCTCTGGAGACATTCAAAACCTGCCTGGACATGTTCCTGTGCAACCTGCTCTGGGTGGACCTGCTTTGGCAGGAGGGTTGAACTAGATGATACCCAGAGTCCCTTCCAACCCCATATCATTCTGTGATTCTGTGATTCCCTAAGAAAGAGAAATTCCAAAAAAAGAAGATCCAGTTATAGAAAAGGTCATCTCTCCGCTGCTGTCCTACCAAAACCCTTTTCTTGCTGCTAAGATGGTTTAAATACAAATGTTAGAACCATTTCAGCACTGGATAACAAAACCTCTTGTCAGTAGTGTAGAATAAAAGAGGGCATTAAACAATGACCAGGAGCAGTCTTCCCTAGTAATTAAAACAAAGGTTCAAACTCAGATTGCATTTTCCAGTACCTTCAGCCCCATAAAGGAAGAATTACAGTTTATTCAGCCCATTTTTTAGCACAACCCTAGCCTACAAATAGTTTTCTGGTGGAGCAATCATTTGCACAGTAGATGTTTTATACAAGTTTCAGGGGAAGAGGAACAGGGCTCATGAAACAATTCCATGCCACGAACAGGCACACCTCTTCCAACAAGTCAGACTTCATAATAAACACTTATGAAGGAAATCACACCCAACAAAACTGAATGATACTTAACACACAGATCAAATCTTCATCAATTTCGTAACCACACAGAGCTACTATAACTCTATTAAAGTTAGTGGCTTATTCCTGACTTATACATGACACTAATAAAAGGAAATAGAAAACCCCTGATCTACTATTGCAAAGGCATATGAAGCAGCCCAGTTTAAACTGATTAGGAGGACCCAAAATAAACCCAAACAACAAAAACCAAAAAAACACACCAATTTCTTTCACAGTTAAGAGCCAGAAATATCAGAATCAAAGCCATGTTTACCAAAAGACTAGTTTAAAAATCAATAATTGAAAAGTATTATACTCCTTTATGTTGTCGCCATCAGTCAGACTATTTTATATGACTTCCGTATGCCTCATACAGAAAGTATGTAAATTCAATAACCCCTCAGCTGGGCTTCTACATACATCTTGGGCCCATTACCTGCAGCAGAAGGTACAGAATGCAGACTTTGGCCGGGGACAGGGTAGAAAATGATGTAAATCATTTAAATGAACATGTGGAAAATGAAGGCACTGCCAGAAAAAGTTACTGCTGGACCTCATTTCCAAAGTCTGCCCAAGTGCGTTTAAGAGAAACTGCATTACACAAATCCTCACAGCTGAATTTGGACAAAACCAGGCAATGTTAACTCTCCGTAAAGCACTACTAAAGCTACACTATGGTACAGTTTAGCCCAATATCTTGTCAACTTGTTAGCATCGAATCAATGAATATATAAAAATTATGTGTCTCATGCCTTCCTATGCACAGATTTAAAGATTCCATGGAATATTGAGGATGATTTCATTGTTTTTTGATGACTTCCTAAGTAGGTAAGGTGAAGTAACAGCTGCAGTCAAGATGTAGATCTGATACGTACTTCTCCCTAGTTTCTATTTCATAATTTTATTGTCATATTGATTATATAATTTCCATAATGATTATAATTTCCAAAATTATTATTTGTATTCAATAATTCAATAACACCTAAAAAAAGTGCTGTGTTTGCACACTGAACATTAACTGTTCCTGAGAGTTCAGATTCACCAGGATATTTCAAGGGAACGTTTATCTTGGCTGTTTTCTAACAAGGAAATTCTCAGCAGCGTCTGACATAATTGTTAGTGTCCGACACACTTGTTAGTGTCCTGTGTTTTGTCGTTTTCCTTATTGTCACCCTTTGTCCTACAAAAATTGTCAAAATTTAAAATTACTAAAGTGGAAACAAACTAAAATTTCAGGAAAAGCAATTAGTAATTGGATTTTATATTTGAAAGTCTCCCACACTATATAATTACATTTGAATGAAAAACCCCTATTCTTCTTGCAGTTTGGGAAGGTAATGCTTATTTTGGATGTACAAAGTACGTAGATGCTTCCTGGGAATTATGTACCTTGTCACACTATTTTAAAAGTAGAATTATTTTATTTATCTAAGCACACAAAAGATTGTTACTGCTAAAATACATGAATTATTCCTACAGTCAGATTAAAATCTACATATTACCAACGAATGAAAAAAAAAGTTTAAAAAATTACAAGTTAAATCACCAAGAATGACATGGAGAATGCTGGACAGGAAGGAAGATGATACTTACAAAGTACCCATCCTCAGTAAGTTCAGTTACAGTTCATCATATCATACCAGAGCCCCCGTTTCAATAATCTATTCTTGTGCTATGCATGGAACAAGGAGCTTTGAAGCAACCTCTTGTGTTAATTTTGCATGAAAACACCATCTGGCCCCAAACAACTATCTAGGCTATGGATCTGTTATAGCCTAGATATGGTCAACATGATACTGAAAGGTCAAAGAAGGGTCTAATTATATGCCTTAGTACTTAGAGGCCATGGTCACTGGAGCATGAACATAATCACTCAGGCCAAACAAGACTCATTTATAATTTTAATTATCAGTGAATCAGACATCTCTCAAAGAGATGTTCCATGTAAAAGAATTATATGACTGTTGCTCAAAATAACTGTCTTGTCTTGTTTGTCTCTAAAATAACCCCTTGAGATACCCTCAGCTAATTCCCTGTTGATATATTTAGAATCCATCAATCTTCTCAACCACTGCATATTAACATATTTGGAGTATTGTATAATTGCACACAACAAAAACTTTGTGTTACAACAGAGTTTTTAAATATCCAGCATTCCAAACCTAAGAACTATCAGACCAGGGCTGACCACACAATTCCATTCACTCCCTTGTGTGCAATGACGCAAGATGTACAAAACAGACCGTAATGACATTTTAACTAGTCTCTTGCATTTCTTATTGTATCTAGTAGTGTTTGTTGGGGGATGGAACTGAGCTGTAATTAAAGGAACCCCCACTTTGGCTGTTGGGGAAAAAAAAAAGTTATGTTTTGAAAGAGATCAAGATGATATAAAACAAAAGATATGTCAGTTGATAAACTGAGCTGGAAAGCGTATACGACTTCTTCACCTGGCCTGGATGCTATATGATGCTACATAAATCACTCAAATCAGTTTTTTTGCCCTCAGGTGGTCACTAATTCCTCAATTTTCTTTTTGTCAGCCCTGACTTCAGGCATGGCTTTTGATTTACAGAAGTATCAATACAGTTCTGCAAATAGAGCACGTTCTAAAGTGACCTCAATGCAAGCTAAGCTTTCAGTATATGAAGCGTTTGTTGTCACTAAGTATTCTAAAGTGAATGTCCTAGGCATCTTACACTCAGTATCCAAAAATCAGTGCAATGGTTCCCAGCTCTTCTGGAACAATCCTTGTAAGCACTGTCTTCCCATCCTACTCATCCCCAACTTTCCTCAGTTTTACTTTCCCACTGGACATTCACTGTGCTCCCCACCTCTACCACCAGTAGTCAACCAGCTGGAAAGACCACACAGCTCACTGCTCCTTGGGAGCATAAGCAGGGCTATTACTGCAGCCAAAGAGGACCACTGGAGCCATAGTCACTGCTGGAGGCATGGCTGCGTTGGATAACATAGCTACAATGATCAATGAAAAGCTTACGAGAAAGTTGTTAATCCAGGGTCAGATAGAAGCAGTAGGCACTAAGATAACACCTCACACTAGAAGATGAAGTACTATGTACAAATATATTTATACAAGCTATAAGGGACATGAGTTCATAGTGTTAAAAATGGTGTACCGTGATTCCTAAACAACTCAGCTAACTACTCCAGAAAACAAAAATACCCTCAGTTTCCTTCTGTTTTGAATAGTCATCACTCAGACCACTGATAAAAGACTTAAGTCTGTTTTCATCTTCAACTAACATTAATGTCTCTATACCTGTCAATTTGCTTTGTGTGATTTTGTGCTTATAGGCACTTTCTTTACATGGTGTTTTATGTACTACTGCCTTATTTACACAATTAGCATAATGACAGTCACCCACTTGTTTGCTGGACATTTGAAGACCTGTGAAGAGACATCTCTCACAGCCTCTGTCACAGGCATGGCTGGACTCTTATCACTCCAAATAATCTCAGCTGGGTCACAATGGGGAAGAAAGCCTTGTCAGGTCAGCTTCCTGGGGAGCACCCAGCTGTCCTGTCAGCCCAGCTTCCCTCTCGGAGCCCAACTGCCCTCATCACCTGCCCTCTGCCAGGTTTCTGATACAGCCTGGCTGCACTTCAGACAGCGCACTGTGCCTAGGGTGCACCTTCTCCTGCTTGATGCCTTGGTCTCTGACTGCTTAGAGGGCTTCCTTTTCTCAAAGGGTCTCAAGGGCCCCTTTACAGCCTTAACCAGAACGGTCTCTGACTGCTTCCTTTTCTCAAAGGGCCTCAAGGGCCCCTTTACAGCCTTAACCAGAAAAAGAAAACAGTCTACAGCTCAGCAAGTTGCATACGTTCATGTTTAACTGACATGAACTTCAAGGGGACAATTCACACACTTACAAGTTAAGAAAGTACTTAGTATTTCGGCAAACCTGGTCACTGACAGGGAGAACACCCTCTACCACACAAGGAGGGCAACGAAGCTGGTGAGGGGGCTGGAAAACAAATCGTATGAGGAGCGGCTGAGGGAGTTGGGACTGTTTAGTATGAGGAAGAGGAGGCTGAGGGGAGACCTCATCACTCTCTACAACTACGTGAAAGGACACTGTAGAGAGGTTGGTGCTGGTCTCTTCTCGCAGGTAATTAGTGACAGAACAAGAGGGAACGGCTTCAAGCTCCAACAGGGTAGGTTTAGATTGAACATTAGGAAAGAATTTTTCACCGAAAGAGTGATAGGGCATTGGAACAGGCTGCCCAGGGAGGTGGTGGAGTCACCATCCCTGGCTGTGTTTAAGGGCCGTTTAGATGCAGTGCTAAGGGACATGGTGTAGGGGAGGACTTTGTAGAGTAGGGTAGATGGTTGGACTCGATGATCCCAAGGGTCTCTCCCAACCTAGACGATTCTATGATTTTCCACTCATTAAACACTGACCCGCCACTGAAGGCAGCATTTAATGCCACCACCACCAAACTGGAGTAACCTACCCTGTGGATTACAGTATGCTCAGACATGCAGAAGAGTCCCCAGTCCTGGTCACCTCATTGCCAGAGCTGTTGAGCAAGAAGCGAACTGAAATACCCCATTCTCCTTCCAGAGGAAAGCGACAGCAAAGGGAGATGATGGGTGCTCAGACCAGGTCTGACTGACCGGCAGCAGAAGTCTGGGTGTCCATAGGCTGCAGGCACAGACACCACCAGTGTCACAGAGCCCCACTGAATAAACTCACCCCACAGCACAGACACAGCCGTAGCGACTGCTGTTCTAAGCACGAACCATACCTAGTCTGCTTGCAAAATAGGCTTGCAATGGTAATAAATGCTTAGCTTTACAAATTAAGTCTTAGGGAAACAAATCTCACACACCCAGTTTCAGTGCCGTATTGAATTTGCAAATCAAAAAAGGGATTATTAACACATTTGACTGAGTTTAATACTACATCGTATACTGTCGTTGTTACCAGCCATTTTACACATGCATAGGTTAATGCAGATTTCTCCCATGCTTATAAATGGCTAGACAGGAGAAGAACAGAGAGTTGTATAGTCAAAGCAGCTGGAGTAAAACGCAGAACTAGAATCAAAGACAAAGATACTTATTAAACAGAAAAAAGGTAATAAATTGGATCATTTGCTTCTATATTTATGCTTTCAATCGTTAATCAAATCCATTTCCATTTCTAATTTTACAATTTTTCTTTTCTTTTGACCTTTAATAAAATGTTTCAATTGATCAGGGTAATAAAAATTTGAATTATATGAGCTGGCACAGACAAAGAAAGACCGTTGAGTAATCTGCGTTCCAGATATAACAAGGAAAATGCCTGTGATCAAGTATAGGCTAAAAGATACTTCAAAAGAAATCCAAGTATCATATTTTTCACTTAAGAATTCAACAAAGAACAAACTTCTCTAAAAAAACAAACTATAAATAACCAAAATAAAAGATTTGGGGTACAGTACTTGTCATTCAATTGACATATAGGATCTATTTCCTCATTAATACAATTTTTTTTTAGCACAAAAAAGAACATAATCTCATCTGTTCTTGAGGTTTAGTTCAATGATATCCCAAATACTAAATTGCTTAAACTGTTTCATAACTTACACACTTAAAATTGTTTTTTGGGTTTTCTAAACACCAGTGCAGAACTATGTCAGCAAGAATGTAATCAAAGCAAACAGTCTGCTGAGCCTGCCAAGTCTGCCAACCAGTAATATTATTTGTTTCAATAGCTTTTCTTTGAATAGCAAAGTATTGATTTTCTACATCAGAACTCTTATACAGAAAGCATTAAAAGAGAAATTATACTTCCTATTTTTTCTCCATCCTATTAAGGACCATTGCTGAAGACTAACAATACAGTCACCAGAGATTTAAAATTTTGAGCTCAATAGATCAACCATTTAGGAATTCTAGGAAATTTTTCTTCTTTTTTAAGAGTTCTTACTATGGGACAATGCCGCTTCTGCCAGAAAGGATGGGTTTTTTTTTTCCCCTTGGATAGAGGCAATCAGCTAAAACTCATTATTCCATTACTATCTGGCCTCAGTTAACATGTGTTCCTCAAAGTATTCCTCACATAAAGTTCAAGCAAGCGAAGGCATCACGAAGGAAGGAAAGAACAAAAGCACAGAGCAAAGGGTACCAGGGAACTCATGGAAAGAGGAGGCTGAACTCTGGGAAAAGAGATCAAGGTCAGAGGCGTGTTTCGGAGGCAAAGGAAGGAGCAGAGTATGTATAGGAAGACAGAGGGAGCAACAGAAAGGTTGCAGGAACATTTGGAAGAGGTGATAAAGGGAACTATGGCTACCGGGAAACAAATTTTAAATAGATTCAGCATGTCAGAAGACTTCTCAGTTCAGAAAAATATCTACATGCAAGGAGAAATTCATAATGACAGGCCGTTCAACAACATCCTTCAGCAACATCCACAACTTTCCATACCTATCAGCAGTCTGTATCAACTTATGGGCCTCAGTTAGCAATGCTGTGTAGCGTCTCTTTTTCAAGGAATAGCAGAAATTTTTTTACTTCCAAACTTTGTAATATCTCCTCTTAAAAAACGCCAAGGAGCTAGAGAGCTATTACCAAGTCAAATCTAGTGGGATTAGTCATCTGCATTGGACAACAAAGACTGGGCTCAGTTTTAAATTTTGACTTTGAAAGTACCAACATTTATTAACGTACTTGTTATCGTTAGCTGAATGTCAATTTTCAGCGGTCGCATTTCCATCATACTACGGTAATTTTAGTGCACTGCTACTTTGGCATCAGCATATTTTAATTAGAGTTAATAGAGCTACAAAGCAAAGATCTGGCCCCACTATAGTTACAGTACTGTTTCGAACATTTAGTTGAACAAGGGTGACCCTGACGTACCCCTAGTGACAATTACTGCAACAGGATCACTAAAGAGACAGGAGGTAACATATTGTCTTTGCACTCTGCCTCCACACTTGGGATTAGGTATGTCCAAGATAAGGCACAGCACTCTATAAAAAAAATGAGCAATAACATTTAAATTCTAGGCTTCTAATCCCAAGGAGGGAATTCAGATTTCAGAGTCTGATGTCTACAATGCATGGAGGAACTTGGCATTTCAGAGTAGGACTCAAAACAGCCAGTGCACTGAAGCCAGAGAAAAATCTGAGTGCACAGAGCATCTTAAATGCCGGAGTGAATACATTTATTCAGAGAGGTAGCACACAGAGTACTGGACCTTCTTCTGAGGGTAGGCTTTTACATCTCCTCTTAACAAGATATGATCAGGGTTTCTTGTTATAATTTGGGTTTTTATTAAACGTGACTGATAGCAAGGTGGTGATTGCATTGTCCACCTTCATATACTGTCATAACACTCATACCTGTACTGAGGGTGTAAGAGGTCAAGTCTCAATGCCTCCCTTACCTAACGAGGTTCAAGTCTTTGTTTTCCAGCTCCAAGGGAAGAGCTTCTCCCCCAGGGTGTATATCAAGCTACAAATCGATTCCTGTGATTCCCCCTCCTGCTAACCCTGTGCTATTATGCAGAAAGAAATACTACATCAAGGAAAAAAAAACCCTAACCAGACAAAACCAAATCAAAACAAAAAAAAACACAACAAAAACACAACACATGAGAAAGAATGAACATTGCTGGTTTTGTAGATAGGGTACTTTGCCTCTGGGTTCCCAGATAGTGATTTCAGTTCCTGAGCCTATTTTGGGGTAGCTTCTACTCTAGTGGCAGTTTTCTGTAAATGCACAGAGTTGTCCTGAGAAGAGAGAATTGAGGCTCTCTTCTAACACTGTCTGGCACATGCGCTACTCCACCAGCTCAATCATTCAGCTGTTCCACCAGCTGCACTATAACATCACTCACACCCTGAAAATTTCTGGCTTTCCTTTATGATGACTCTCATTTATTTTTCTATACCATAGTCAACTCTTTTCATAGAATCATAGGATAGTTTGGGTTGGAAGGGACCATTAAAAGTCGTCTAGGTCAAATCCCCTGCAATGAGCAGGAACATCTTCAACAAGATCAGGTTGCTCATAACCCCATCTAACTTGACCTTGAATGTTTCCAGGGATGGGGCATCTACCACCTCTCTGGGCAACCTGTGCCAGTGTTTCACCACTCTCATTGTGAAAAAAATTCTTCTTTATATAAGTCTAAATCTACGCTCTTTTATCTTAAAACCATTACAAAAAATATTACCACTTGCTCTATTGTAACAAGCCCTGGTAAAAAGTGTGTCACCATCTTTCTTATAAGCCCCCTTTAATTACTTGAAGATTGCAAAAAGATCTCCCTGGAGCATTCCCTTCTCCAGGCTGAACAACCCCAACTCTCTCAGCCTGTCTTCATAGGAGAGGTGCTTCAGCCTTCTGATCTTATTCGTGACCTCCTCTGGAAACGTTCCCACAGGTCTGTGTCTTTCCTGTGCAGAGGGCTCCAGAGCTGGACACAGTACTCTAGGTGAGGTCTCACCAGAGCAGAGCAGAAGGGCAGAATCACCTCCCTCAGCGTGGTGTGCTGGCCACACTTCTTTTGATGCAGCCTAGGATATGGTTGGCCTTCTGGGCTGTGAGTGGTACACATTGTTGGCTTAAGTCCAGGTTTTCATCGACCAGTTCTTCTTGGCAGGGCTGTTTTCAATCCCTTCTTCCCCCAACCCGTAGTCATACCAGGGATTGCCCTGACCTGGGTGCAGGACCTTACACTTGGCCTTGTTGAATCTCATGAGGTTCACATGAGCCCACTTCTCGAGCTTGTCCAGGTCTGTATGCATGGCATCCCATCCCTCGGGTGTGTAAACTGCTCCACTTAGCTTTGTGTCATCCACAAACTTGCTGAGGGTGCACTCGATCCCACTATGTCATAGGTGAAGATATTAAACATTACTGGTCCCAGTACAGACCCCTGAGGGACACCAGCTGTCATTGATCTCCATCTGGATATTGAGCCATTGACCACTACCTGCTATTGGTTGGATAGCAACCAATTCTTCATCCACCAAACGGTCCACCCATCAAATCCATCTCCAATTTAAAGAGAAGGATGTTGTGAAAGACCATGTCAAAGGCCTTAGAGAAGTCCAGATAGACAACATCCATAGCTCTTCCCTTGTCCACTGATGTAGTCACTCCATCATAGAATGCCACTAAGCTGGTCAGGCAGGACTTACCCTTGGTGAAGCCATGTTGTCTCGATGTCCTCCGTGTGCCTTAGCACAGCTTCTAGGAGGATCTGTTCCATGATCTTCCCAGGCACAGAGGTGAGGCTGACAGGTCAGTATTTTCCATGCCACTAAGCTGGTCAGGCAGGACTTACCCTTGGTGAAGCCACGTTGCCTTGATGTCCTCCATGTGCCTTAGCACAGCTCCTAGGAGGATCTGTTCCATGATCTTCCCAGGCACAGAGGTGAGGCTGACAGGTCAGTATTTCCCAGGGTCCTCTTTTCTACCCTTTTCAAAAATGAGTGCAATGTTTCCCTTTTCCCGGTCACTGAGGACTTCATTTGACTGTGATGAAATGGCAAAAAATGAAACTCAAATATCGTGGAGAGTGGCTTGGCCACTACATCAGCCAATTCCCTCAGGTCTCTGGGATGCATCTCGTCTGGTCTCATAGACTTCCACATATTCAGGTTCCTCAGGTGGTCACAAACCTGATCTTCTTTCACAGTGGGAGGGACTGAGCTCCTCCAGTCCCTGTCTTGCGGTCCGTCCACTCGAGAGGTGTGGGAAGACAAGCTCTTCCAGTCCCTGTCTTGAGGTCCGTCCACTCGAGAGGTGTGGGAAGACAGGCTGCCAGTGCAGATAGAGGCAAAGAAGTTGTTGAGTATCTCAGCCTTCTCCTCATCCTTTTTTACCAGTTTGCCAGTCTTGCTTATCACAGGGGTGCACTTGTTTCCACCTTCCTTTTCTGGTTGACATACCTGTAGAAGCCCTTCTTATTATTCTTTGCATCCCTTGCCAAGTTCAGCTCCAGCTGTGCCTTGGCTTTCCTGACCCCATCCCTACACAACCAGGCAGCATCCCTAACACTCTTCCCAGGATACCTGTCCCTGCTCCCACTGCCTGTGCATTTCCTTCTGGCCCTTTAGTTTGACCAGCAGGTCTCAACTCTTGCCTTCCTTTCCTGATTTCTTACACCTGGGGATCAGGAACTCTGTGGAAAGCTTCCTTAAAGATCTGTCAGCTCTGTTCCACTCTCTTGTCCCTGAGGGCAGTTTCCCAGGGATTCCTATTGACGAACTTGTTGAAGAGCTGGAATTTTGCTTTCCTAAAATTCAGCGTCCTGACTTTACTCTTTGCCTGATCCATATTCCTCAGGATTGCAAACTCCATTGATTTTAAGCACAAACTTGTTTTAAGTTATCATTAGCTCAGTAGGGCACTGTCTCCCCACAGAAAAACTCCCACCTCCATGCCTGAGGAGCAAACAAGTGACTGAAAACACCAAGTAACAATATGATACTGGGACTAGAAGCCTCAGAAAGAAAGAAATGTGGCAGAATCCAATTAAAGGAGAACAACTAAGATGAAAACTTCACCCCCGACTTAAGCAAAATCTAAGAGGAAGCTTTGATTACTACAGTGTGATGGAGTATTAGCACCAGTTCTGGACTAATAAAAGAATATTCAAACAAAAAGCATATTAACTCAAAGTGCACATTTTAATTTAATTAGAGGTAAAACAGAAAGAGCAGTAATAGGTCAATAATAATGACTTATTACTTCCTTTATGTGGCACATTTACAATAAATGGTAATTTACCATTAGAGAGACATTTTAAATTTTTTCTGCTAAAGAAATTAACATTAGTCATGTGGAGAAAGAGAAGGCACTCCATTTCCAGCTTGAGGATTTGCATTCAACAAGGCAGTCTGAGGATATTACAGACCCCGTTCCCCCTTTAGCAATGCAGGAAGAATTAAAGCATAACCATGTATGACATCATTCCAGCTGTACGCTGATGGGCTACAGATCGTTTCATCCATGCTATTTGAAAAACATTCCACTTTCCAGTCATTAGACTTGCTAAATGGATTCACCTGCCGTACCCTTGGAATCATTAAAAAAAAGAAAAAAAAAATCTTTGGCACAGAAGAGCCTTGCCTTAGTTTTATTCTTACAGCTGAGGTACTATTACTTTTACATCTTAAAAATAACTTAAACATGAATTTCTGTTACTCTCTTGGAAAAAAATAATAATCTACATGATCCTGCTTTTATTCCTACTCTAGGCTTGTTTCAAAGTTTTTGACTCACTATCTTCACAGAAGAGATACTACATGACTTCCTAGACAAAACTTGTCATTACCAAGGCTGTACTGTGCCTTAGTATTTTTAAATAACTGCCTGTTAGCCTGTTCCAAAGCACAGAGGATCAGTTTACTGATCTGAAGTCTACTTCTGGTAAGTTCCTTAATTATTTGACATGAAGATAGAGAGCTGCTATTTAACACTCCTTCCAATCACAGGAAAATATCACACCATTTGTGCACTCATTACGGCTGCACTCTTAACTTCAGACTCATTTAAAAGCTTCAACTCTACAGGTGGGATTTTCAAAGCCGCCTCTAGGTCATTAATTTCTAATTGGACACCCCAACCCTCTAGGCAAGCTTTGAAAATCTCATCCTAAATAATCAATATTCTACTTCCTAATAACTTGGTCTGCAAAAGAGTCGACAGGACAAAACATTTAGCAAGCAATGGGGACTGCTGTGAACGTGGTTGGCAAAAAACAGATTGTAGATCCTCATTTTAATAGTCAGATTATTTCCTACTTCCCAGAAGGAGTGAAAGGGACCAGACTGAAAAAAGAGGGAGGAAGAGAGGGAATCTTCACAAAAAGCAAAGAAACAAAAAAATCAGGAAAGAAACAAAAAAATCAGGAAAGAAACAAAAGAAACAAAAAAATCGGGAATTGAAGCTTCATAGATCTCATGAAAACAGAAGAGACTCAACAGTGCCGTGCACTGCTTGGGTGTATGTTCAGAGTACGTTTAAAACAATACAGTCCATATGGCAAAACTCCCATTTAGGACAGTATTAAAATACTGTATAACTGCCACAAAGCAATGTATTTGATAAAAATAAAACCGAATAATTAAGGTATCATTACAAACTTAACCCTACATATTTGAAATGCAGAAGATAGGGATTTAAAAGAGCAAAATAAAGATCCATTTCTATTGCATTAAGTATGTTATAACTAGTAGTTAAATATAAAATAAGATTTCATTCAGCATATATATCAGCCTGACTGACCTAATGAAAAGGAGAGAAGTAATTACATTAAATCTAAGGCAATAGCAGGGAAAAAAAATAATCAGTGAAACATTTGGAAATATCTCACCAATTCAAGACTGTAAATAATTTGAAACATACCTCTCCAAATACACCAGAAAGGGGGAGGAGAGAAGGTAATCTAATATAGACCATCCCTACTCTAATTAGCAGGCATTCAAACAATTGAATTTTCTAGGATGGAAGAAGAAAAATAACCTAGCCCAAAACCCACACTCATTTAAGATTTTAATTATTAGTTTCTCTGAGTTGCCTGTATTCTGTAACAGTTATAGAACTGGATAATAATTACTTTGTGGAGTCCTTCCAAAACACAATATCCTTACCCACCTTGAAGCAGAAGGATTCCATCTGTTTTAACATCCTGTATTTTTCAAAAAAAACCCCCAAAAACCCAAATGTTTAAATTTTGAAATCCGAGTGATTCAGTGTAATCAGAAGGACCCAGCTCTTTCCCTCATGGTTCAGCCCATTTGTTCTACCTGCCACTCTGAGACCTAATGCAGCTTAGAGCACTGTAGTTCTTACCACAAAAGACCTGATCCTTAACACACGAGTTACACATTGGCATTTAGTAGCTAGACAGCAAACTATGTTTGATGTTACACTGGGCAACAGAGCATGATGAACAGCAATATGGGCAAAGTAAAATCTGGCAAGGAGCATGGCTACAAAACCCATTTGAGAATGCAAACCAAGCAGCTGCACGTGGCAAATGTGTGTGTGTCTATTTATATACACAATCACTTAAGGCTTATTGCTGAAGGATACTCACTGCAGTAGCTACAATTCTATATTTTCATAAAGATAACCGTAAGTGACAAGACAAAATGCTTCCCCAGAATGGATTATAATAAGCATCAGAGCAGGTTATACAAAAGTTTAACAAAAAGTTGCACTTCTCCAATGGTTCCAGGTTCAATTTTTCTAATATATCCTTTGCCTCTGCCTTGATTTTTGCACAAGTAACCTGATGATATGGATTATGCATGCAAAAACACAGTAATAATTATACATTTTCAACTATTTTTTTTTAATCACCCTTTTATTTTGGTAATAGGTGTATCAAACACAATCAAGATTTTAGTATGATATCTGTCAAGGAAATTCAAGTTTCCCTACTTTCATAACTTCACAGTTGACTCCTGTTATATTACATATTTCACATTTAGTCCGATTGGAATTGGTAATCTGAAATATTTAAAAATATTCTGTTCAGTACCTTATCTGTAAGTCAGCAGATGATGTCTGGAAAGATGTAGTGTTATAAATTTCAAATATTTCAAAATTCTTTAAATAGATTTTTGTATTTTGAGCATAACTAGGAGATGCATTTCTCACTTTTATTTTATAAATTCAATCTGTATGCATTAAAGGAAATTTTGCATAATGAAGGAGTTCAGATTATACAGTGGCGTGGACTGAACAGGTAGTTCAGTCTTACCTGAGTAAGGTCAGCATCAGGATTTAATGTGCACAATTCTTTTCATGACTCAGCCCAAAGACTTAGTTCAGACTCAATTAATTCTACATTCTCCCCATTTCAAGCTGTGGGAACGCAGTAACATTGAGACTGATCATATTGCGACATTCTTTGAATTTCTCCCACTCATAAAATGCATTGATGAAGCTTTTCTTTCTAGCATACCAACAGCTGGTGACTTTCTTGCCTTTCTTTAAAAAGGTGTTGCTGCCATAATGCAGATAAAACTCTAGAGCTGCACCAAAGACCAGTAATTGCTTTTTTAAATATTCCCTGGTGTTGATTTCAAAACACTGGAAATCAATTTTCCAGGCTGGTTATACACATTCCCAAATTTCATTCAAAGGGACTAACACAGGTGAGCAACACTGGGTACCACCTGACCAGTAATTTATCCTTCCTATTTTGATTCTACAGTTTTGAGTTGTGAATAAAAGGGACTCGGTCTCTGCAGGGATCCCAACCAGAAGATGACGGTACATCAAGGAGTTAGTGATCCACCTCACAGTTAAGGGGAGTGCTCCAGGCTCCTGCTGTGCTGCCTGTACAGCCTGGCCTTCAGGCCTGTGATGTGCTGCACGTATCCCTCGGCCGCAGGGTAAACTTAGGATAAATTTAGCGCTAATTTTAACGGAGGAGCCCGTGGGCAGCTCCCACTTGCTACCAGCGATTATGCCACCTGCCTGGCCTTGCCTTTAACGAGTGCAGCAACAAGTTCTCATGTGAACAACCTTCCTGTTTGACAGTAGAAATGATTAATAGAGTTGTTTTCTTGTTAGTAAGTGCTACAATAGCTTGAATGACCAAAATGGGGTAACGCATTCCAAGGACAGATCTGCCTGGTGTGCTGTACGTGGATCAGAGGCCCACTTAGATGCTGCGCTGCTCCAGACTCCCAGCATCTAAAGAGATGTAAGCTTTTACTACTGTCTTTCTCTTTTTAGTATTAGCTTTAATAACTACTGTTTTAAATGACACTTCACAGAGTCTGAGTGCCTTTCCTACTGGGATCATAATGGATCAGCATCTCCTGGTGCTAAGCAGTCTCAAAATACATATTTCTTCTAGCAAATACAGGCCTATTCTGCACTCCTCATGGCCACTGAATTGTACTTGACCTCTGAACGACCAAATAAATATTCTTCCCATGGATGGTGTACAACTATCAAGTGAATACTTTAAATGCATCCAAAGCACCAGAAAATTCACCATATCACCATTCTCTGCTTTTCACTAACAACAGTTTTGCATACCGGTGTACAGATTTAAGCTCCTCATTACTATTTCTAACATTTATAGTAGCATCCAGTTCTTAATATTAGGTGAACCTTTCAAAGTTTTAATGATAATTTGGAGGAATAGAGTGAAAATTTAGCAACCATTTAAAGCCTGAGAACTAGAGTGAGAAATTACATTATTACTTGCCCTGAATGACCAAATACGCTCACATAATATGGAATTAAATTATTATTTTTTTTAATTAAAGAAGATACACTGCTGCAGCCAGACAGACCTCAGAATACTTTAAAGAAAGTGAGGCAGGCACTTTACAGGAGAACAGCAACAGGATTTTAAGTTAATTCACCACGGTGTGAAATATTATACTGCTGGGATGCAGCCTTTCTTAACTCAGCCTTAAACTGAGCAGCCAAATAGACTAGATTACAACTATAAGAAGTCAACCATGGTCTATTACAAATGATGCCTACATGAATTACTAGTACCAGTGCTGATACACACACAAGACGCTCTGCATCCCAGGCACTACCACGTTGCACATGACGTTGCTTTACCCAGTCATTCATAAGCACACACTGTTAGAGATAACTTTAACCCAGCACTTGATTGCTTCTATGAAAGCGAGTGTAGGCCCTGGAAAGATAATGGCACTTTCCCTACCTAGGACAGTGGAAATGCTTCACAACTTCATAGATAGTGCTTTGGATGAAGAAAGATCATCTTTAGTGGTTAGGTGGGGAGATGAAGGACTGAGGAACCACCACTTTGTGCATCAGTGATGACACAGGCAAAGCCTTGACACCTTTTCTGCTGTCACTGACGTTCACACACTAAGGTACAGGGGGCTACTGAAGAACAGAGTCCCCAGAAGGGCATATGTCTTCTTCTTTGTACCAACTCATTTCCCTTCACATTGTTCTGAACCACCTCAAGCAGTTCCTCTGTGAATATATACAATTTTCCACAGAGATAAATAGGTAATTGAAATCTAAAGGCCCATGACCATACACTTTTTATACACAAAACGCTGTAATCTTGTAATCAATATGCTATTTAACACAAAGCCAGTGCAGCCCCTGGGGGAGAGGGGCTGTGCTGTGCATATCTAGTTCGGGTGATAAGCTTTTGCTGCTGTCTTTCTGCTTCATGGAAATAAACAGCACCTTAACATCACTGCTCAACAATGCTATCTGATGGTCACAGCATCTTGGATTCATCAAAAACAACCACAGCAAAGAGCAGGTAAGGCAGCCCTGGAAAACAGAGCATAAGCGTACCTGTTGGTTCAGATGTCCACATCCTAGGACGCGGAGGGAATTCACCACCACACTTAGCACAGCACGGACACGGAATTTTGAAAACTTGTAGCCAGCTGGGACAGACTGAGAAACTAGGAAAAAACAAAATACAACGTTGTTTCAGCATTGATCGACTGGGAGAGTTGGGGTTGTTCAGCATGGAGAAGAGAAGACCCCGGGGAGACCTTATAGCAGCCTTCCAGGGATGGGAGCCTATAGGAGAGATGGGGAGGGACTCTTTATCAGGGAGTGCAGCGATACGATCAGGAGTAATGGCTTTAAATTGAAAGAGGGGGGATTTAGATTACATACTAGAAGGAAATTCTTTACTGTGAGGGTGGTGAGGCACTGGAACAGGTTGCCCAGAGAAGCTGTGGATGCTCCATCCCTGGAGGGGTTCAAGGCCAGGCTGGATGGGGCTCTGAGCAACCTGGTCTGGTGGGAAGTGTCCCTGCCCATGGCAGGGGGGTTGGAACTCAATGACCTTTAAGGTCCCTTCCAACCCAAACCATTCTATGATTATTGTTTGGCAGAACTAGAAAGGCAGGCACACTCCTAGTAATTTCTATTATGAAAGTGTCATTATATAGGAACAACATATACAGACTTTAAAGCTTTAAAAGAAGTCAGAGAAGAAGCAAGATAGCATCTACTGAATACCATTGGTTTACAGACGACTATAAACTAATTAAATTACTAATCCATTCTTTTCATTTGATAATGTTAGGTGAATGTAACTTTTTGTTTTTAAATGAAGCATCTAATACTAGCATCTCTTGTACATTTAATTAGGCAATAAGGATTTACAAGCCAGCTAGATAAAACTAGAAACAGTAAAAATAACTTGAAATCTTTACGTAACTTCTAGATGTGTATTTAAGCAAGCTGCTGTCTTGTTCTTTCTACTGATGACCACTGATGGAGACAGAACAGTGAATTAGCCAAATAATAGCTCTAGCACTGTGTAACAATGGACTTGAAGCAGGGTATTAAGTATACTAGTTGTCCCATGTGGAATAGGAGGGTTGTTGTTTTGGTATTAGTTAGCATTTTCATTTGTAATTAGGAAAACTGTGAAAAAACATGCTTGTCATATTTACAGCTGGTAGCAATTTGAGATAAATGCCAAAAATGCATGAGATTACAAAATTTGCAGAAACTAGGTAAATTAGAAACATGTGCAAACTTAATACGTGGCAAATATAATCCAAAGCACAGAGGGAAGAAGTAAACAAGCAACAAAGAAAGCAAACGAACTATCGAAGATTTCGTTGTGAGGTCTTCCAAGTCCTATCAAGCAAAGTTCAAGCACTTTCTTGGTGTTGGCCACCTCACCTTCTGCTGAAAGCTGAAGAGGCAAAACCAGGTGATATGTCCATTCTTCAGTTTCCAGTTCAGAGCCAGGCACATTATAATGTAAACCACTATTGATTTCAGTTCACTTTAATACCCTGGACTGTGAACTGTGGTGGTGGAAGGCTCCAATTCATAATCCCTGTCAGATTTGGCTGCCACAGCTAAATCCACAGAGGTTGTGAATAACAGACTTTAGAAATCATTTCAAAGTGAAATACGATCCAAATAGGCAAGTAGAATATGAGGATACATACACTGAAACACAAGATAAATTATCAAGTAGCTCTTCTTTTAAGATGGACAGAGGCAGTTTAATTGAATGGATACCACGATGAACCAGGAGCTCAGACACACCATGTTATGAAACCACTGCCTGACTGGCAGGGGCGAAATGGAGCCATGGCAGTTGCTAGCAACACGAGCACCTTCCACGTTTTGGACACTTGTCCTAACTTCTGCATTGCAACACAGCAGCCCTTCTGGGAGTTAACTCTCCCCATTCATCCCTCACCCCAAAAATTAACTCCCCCAGAAGTGAGCCCAACCACTTCACTAAGCCAGTCCACAGTACAGCCCCCAGCAGATGTGCTGCACACCCTAGGTGGGCAAGAGTACCAAAAGTAGTACTGCTAAAACATCTGTGACATGCAAACATTGCACAAACCAGCTGTGGGTCCTTTCACATTTTTGTGATTCTGTCTCCCAAGCCTACATCTCCTCAGACCATAATCTTCTACGTACACCCACCCTCCAAGCTATGATGGTTCAGTTCCTTGGCCGAGGCCAATGACTTTACTGTCTACACTGTACAAGCCTTCTTATGGCTGAAATGAATCATGGTACAGATTCATTCTATTATTCTTCAGATAGAAGTCCATGGTTGAGATATCTAGCCCAGCGGTAGCTATTCATCTAACTATTGATACCTTCAATACACAATTAACTCTACCTCAAGTCACTAGAAGAATAACTAGGAGCAAAGGAAAAAATAATAAGAACATCAGATTAACTCTAAAAAAAGTTCCTTCTATACATGAAATAAAGGTGCCACATCTTTGATTTTTTTTTTTTTTTTTTTAGGATTAGGCAGAAGCCTCTACCGGATGGCCTGTAAGTAAAGTTCTGCTGGACAGGAAAAGTTGATGATTTAGCAGACCTTTTCCATCAGCAACTCTGTCATTACTACTCAAACAGTAACAGCAGCCAGCCTCTGCTGCCTCTTGGCATCCAGAAATACTTTTCTAGCATTACATGCCTAACCAGAAACAGTCTGAAATTCACCCCCATGCCTAGACTACTTCTGGGATTTAAGATACCGAATCAAGACTAAAACAATATGATTCAATCAAAAGGAGATAACAGGAAGTCATAACCTCATCTTGTTTGCATTTACTTTTGCAACATTTTACAGTCTAAACTTTAGCAGGCAAGCACTGCAGTCATATACACAGACACACTTGCAAAAAATAAAGTCTGAGAACTTTCTGCATGCCATTATAATGCATGCAAGTTTTGAAAATGCAAGCTGCAGCTCACATATACATAGAGGAAACCCAGAGGCCCGCCCAATTCATAGCCCCGGGGAACCTGGCAGTTCACAGGGGCACTATCAGAAGATGAGATATTTACAGTGACAAACTGGCACCACTGAGGCAAATACTAATGAAGCAGTGTCAGAACAGTGCCCACAGGGCTCAGGATCTTCAACAGGTATTTTAAGAGAAACCTATGATCTCTCGTATCAAAAGCCGCAGGAAGATCAGTAAGAATTAAAATTGACAATGTGCCAGAAACCACCTACAATAAAACAGAAGGTCACTACAAATCCTCATTAAAGCTGTCTCACTGCTTTGGCCTGATTGAAATTTTTCAAACAGTTTATTATTACCATGAAGGTAAGGGCTGCAGTTGCCCTGCCACAACCTTTTTCCAGGACCTTTGCTAGAAAGGTAGATTTGAAACAAGGTGGAAATCTGAGAAATTGCCTGCGGACAGCAAAAAGCTGCTTAATCAACTGCTCCAATCTCCAGCAAAGAAGAAACTCTTACAGATGCCAAAGAGGTGTTAATGATAGATATTATAAAAGAGAACTGCTACAGTATATCTTCCAAGGCTACAAAAGCCTTGCTGGCAAAAGATCAAGAAAACAGCTTGCAAGCCCAGGACCATATCTAAAATAAAAGTACGCTGTGACAGGTTTAAAATCCATAAGCTATGCTGAAGTACATAGTTCAGAATCCCAATGACCCAGTTGGAACTGAAGTTGTTGAAAGCCTTGGTATTTAACCACCACAGGAAAAGAAAAGACCCCAAAGCCTTCTCTCATCTTCCCACATCTCCTCTCCACTAGACCTTATGGCAGGAACCACAGCAGCCCAAATAGCTTCTCTGTAATCAGTTGGTTTCCACCACCACACTTGGAAAACTTCAGCAGATGTCAATTGTGAAAAACATTCAACCCTAACAAAACGGTAACATGAAACAACGGAAAATAAAACCACCAAGCCCACCACAGATGCTTGAAACAATGGAACATGCTAAGCAGCTGGGTGGATGAAAATGGCAATGACGATCTCACAGAGCTTTCCTGGACTCTGTTTTAGCTGCCAATATGGCCACCCATTCACAGAAGTACTGTGAAGTTCCTCCTAACTCAGTTCCTCTTGCCTCTTCACTTACTGTGCTTCAGTTCCTTTTGCTCACCACATTTGTTATGGCTCTCCTTGTCCCCTGCACAGCTAGAAAGACTTTGCTGTTTACCTTGTTTATAGTTCTGAGACTTTAAGAGAAAAAACTAACAGAAAAACTTCACAGTAGTTAAACTCTATTAGTATAGCGTTTATGTCTCCCTTCTAATACTCTATATCAACCAGAGACTCACTCAAAGACATTTTAAGGCAAGCAGTTAGAAAAGGGAAAATACATTCTATAGAGAGCTTTGTTTGGCTTGATTTTTAAACTTAAAACTTGCCCTAATTTACCTAGGGCTAAACCAGAACACAGCTTAAAACAGATCAGTAGAGATAAAATAAAAGAAACCCCAGGCTTAAGCTTCATCCTTAAGTATGAAGGAAACCAATATCTCAACAAAGTACCCGTCTTTCTAGGTCAGAAACCAGAAAGAAAATCTGGAAATGTTATCAGATGGTTGCTCCTTCATTTCCAGTAGAGTGCCACTGTACCCCCAAACCCCAGCCAAACAACAAAAATCTCCCAACAATCCAAACCTCCCCCCCAGCAACTCCCAAGGACGACAAAGGAGCAGCATTTCAGTACTACCCATTGGGTTAACTCTGAAAAGGATTAGCATTTATTCACATCTTTGGCAATCTCACTTCTCTGGAATGTTATTGTTACAAGTTAATACAGTGAGTTATTATTTTCTCCCTTTTAACCTAAAAGAAACTTAACTTTAACCATATTTGGCTCAGATGAAAACTCTTTGTCAGGCTCATGTGAGCTTGCTGAGAAACTAGACGACAGACAAACTTTTCTGTACTATGCACTGTACAGAATTATTTTTTCTAAAGTGTTGTGTTTTAAGGGGGATGACAGTTATCCCACTTCAGTTTTTGCTTTTCCCATTATCTGATTTTGTTTTTTTCTAAGAACAGCTTTGCTGGTTGCAGGCTGGAGTGAGCAATCTGCTTCTCAGTTGCATTTCAACTGAGCCAAGGCTAGATCAAATTTGATCCTATTAAACATTCTCTTTCAGAAATAGTAAACCTACCATTACCAAATATATGTAATAACAGAGAGTAGCAGTATGTAAACATAATCCTGTAGGGAAGCTATTGGGAAAGGAGCATGTGCTCACACTCAAGTCCTGAGGAATGGACTGATGCAAGTATTCTGAACTCTTGAAAGGAGAAATAGTGGTGGCAGCGGTGGCAGAAAGAAGAGGTGGTGTGGCAGCGAGTGTCATTAGAGGAACAAGCAGATGCCAGAAGAGATGGAGTGAAGGAGGGAGATGAGCTAGTACTTCAGACGTAGACAAAGTTCAGCAATCATGGAATTGCCTAAGGAAAATCGTTAAGCTCTTCATAAAGCCTCTTGTGAGATTACTACAGAATGGACAACAAGGGAATCAACAGTGGAAACAGGTCATCAGTGACACATGAAGAGGAAAGGTGGAAAAGCAAATGACAGCTGAAAACAACAGCCCACATTTCAGTTCTTGGCTATCTCCAGTATTAACAGAAAAGAAGTAGAAAAATTCTGGGTTAAATCTGTAACCTAACATACTACACTCTCCACAACAGCAAATAGTGCTAAAGCTCCAGACAAGATCTAAAAAATCCCATAATAGAAAGCTGTGATTTCCAGAGACACTTTCTTTTTGCCTTCAGCTTATGCCCTCCTGTAACTTTGTATGCACATACACCACCTTTGTCATAACCCCAGACAGTGACATTATTTGTACAAAACATAGATTTCTTTCTCTCCCTCTTAAAACCTCCATCAAGCTCTGATTTACCTTTATAGCAATTAGAGGAAGCAGCTGTTTGAATGCTACATTAAAAAGTATTTTTCTGCCTCAGAAAGGTGGAAAATTTAAAATATCCAGCATCTAACTTACTTGTATCAATATCATAGTCATTTCAGCTAAAGAAAGAGAGGATAAAAAGTATAAGGTCATATGACTGTAAGTCAGTAGTAAAGTCAGATCTTCATATTTTACACCAACAGAAGTAAAGAAATACGGGCTTCATTATTTTGTCCAGAACAAAACAACAGTTAGTGGCATTTCTTACCATATTGTCTGTCTGCCCTCCAACAGCTGCTTATTTATTTCATATTTACTATAAACAATGATTAGGGTTCTCCACTTGAGCTCCCTTATCTCTTGTTGTGAAATCAGTGCTGTACTATTTGGATGTCACAAAACTGTTTTCATGTTTGGGCTCCTGCAGGGCTAGTAGGAGCAATTAGGCAATGTTCCAATACTACACTATAATAAATGCGTTAATAAAAAACCTTAAACACTTTCTTATAACCTGGCTTTCCTCATACTTGAGCCAAGCAAAATACAGCCATGCACTGGATGTGTGCTGAACACAGTGACGATAGGTGCGATTGCTACACAAATCACACAGTGGGCATGCTGTGAGCTCATTTTTCTGAAATGGAGATGCAGGTCCCCCGGTCTGGCATCTAGAGATGTGAAACTTCGCAACAGAGTTATAAAATCCATCACGACTCTCACACAGAGCCAAGTCTATATTTCAGTTCTACTGGTCTGGACATGAGGAATATATGGATACTACAAATCTCGCTAAGAAATAAAAAAAAAAAACCCCGACAACCCAGAACAAACAGATGGGTATCTTCAAATTCTCACCACAAGCAGACTATAAAGTATGTAAAATGCAGTTTCTCTGCCTGTGTTTTCAGTTCAACTACTCTGTGCTCGACTACAGGGTATCATGATAAATGATATTTTGTTTTGAATTCATTCATTCATTCAGTAGGGTTTTTGGCAAAAGGAGCAGCCTGAAGTCTTTTTATGACGTTGCTCAAAGTTCCTACAAGTTTCATCTACCCACAGAAGCTCAGCGCTTAAATCGGACATGGAATTACCTAATTCCACAGCTTTGTCCAAAGGAATAAATCTGCTGGAACCCTGCAGTTTTCCAATACATGGTCCTCTTACAGCATGATCTGTTGCTTAGATGTCCATGTACAAATCAAGCAATATTGCCTGATATTGTTTCACCTAAGAATTATGCCTGAAACTTTTCTAGGAATATGGTTCACATAATTACCCTTTTGCACGCATGCAGAAATTCTCACAAAGATCAGCAATACCTGTGGGAACAAAATGTATTTGATATCTTGACATTTTCAAACAGTGAGAAAAGTTCAGGGTTTCCACCTGTTTTCATAGCAGCAGGAGCCTGGGTCCTGGTCATCTGAAACATCACGTGGGCCTCCAGATGCAAACCATCATCTGCTTCTTTGACACACAGGGATTCTACCCCCTCCCCACAATTTAACTTCCCTGCCGTGGCACACAGATCACTGGGAATAACAGTATTTCTGTTAATGAATGGAGCAAGAACTTGACTGCCAACAGGAGTGGGATACATGGGTGGAGATCAACCCTCCAGTGCCTGGCTATGCCTTTGTGGTGAGGTTTAAACTGATAAGCAATTCGACAACAGGATTTTTTCCAGGTCAGCTTGCAGTGACAGACTAAGAAAAAAAACCAGCATGGGAGAATTTCTGCTTCCCATAATCATCTGTGAATCTCTTTTGTCACAAACCCAGGTATTTCCAAGGCCAGGACCCCAATATTAGTCAAGAAACCAAAGATCCTATGTTATGTAGTAAAAGGCTAAATGTTGCACATATATCTTGAGCCTGTTACAGGGCACTAGAAACCACTGCGTAGCTGGGCTGCAGATGTTCTGCAGACCTTTTGGGATTCAGCATTTGTCATGTGGTGTCACTGGGAGAAAGTGCACTTGGGCCAATAGTGCCGTGCTCCAAGCTTTGTGCAAGCGAGCTTCTCTTTGTCACATAGATCAAACAAGAAATTGAAATAAATTTCAGTATTTATTCTGAATATTCTGAAAAAAAAACAGAAGAGCAGGAGCTAAGAATCACCATAAACTTCCTCACTTCTGACCCAAATAGAGAGCAAACTAGAACCTTGTCCTTGCCAACAAGCAGCATTTACAAGCTGAGCCACAGAAAAAAACATTTCACCTTCCCCTTCAAAAAAACATACACCCCTTGAGATAAGGAGCAGACAAGATATTAACATGCCATTGATTACGCAAACAGAAGGCGTTCAGATGCCAGGATTAGGAGATGATATAAGAAAGCATCTTCATAAAACAAAACAGGTAACAATGAAGACAAATCCATTCCGTTAGAAGCTTGGTCTTTCTTGCGTGAATATATGTATATTTTTATAAGCAAGATAAAGAAGACATAGTTACATTGTCCATAGGCAGAATATATTTTCATTTGTCCATAACGTAGCACAAACTAGAGCAAAGACACTGGTTGCCTGGAAGCTTACCAAATACATTTTTCCTGAAGTAGCAAAGTACATCAATAATATTCCTCCACGTCCTTTGTTTCTCACTTGGTAGTAATTACTTTACTTACTCAGCATCACCATTTCATCTTTGTAAAGACACACGCAGACCCAAAATAAGCTCCTGCTTTAGCACAGCATTTAAGTACATGTTGAACTTCAGTACCAGCAAGTTCACCCGGGCTGTTCATAGGCTCAGATCACCCTTCTGATTGCTGAATTCAGCCGTACACATCAGTTTCACTGGGAACAAGCTGTCACTGAGCACACACCTTCACCTGCTCACTGCAACTGAGAGCAATGGTTCAGTCTGACCCTGTCACCTCCTGACTGCTTTTGCAAGTAGCCAAGCACCCTCACTTGTGCAGAAGCAGCACAGGGTAAATACCAAAACAACCCCACTGAGGAGGGAAAAGACACTCCTCCAACAGAAAATACTACAGCGCTGATGCTATACAACAAACAGCAGGAACATTTTGCTGTAACATTAAAAAATGCTATTAGAACTGCCTGGTGCTGTACGAAAAAACGCTTAAGCATAAATACTAAATATTAATAAAGGAGCAAAGGAACTGCCATAATCAACAAGACCAATTCCATACTTTCCCTCCAACAACATGCAGTACTAGATACCACAAATGAACATGTAAAACCCCCTGGTCTGGGCAATTAAATGGCAGCCTAACTATAGTGAACATCTTAGTGTAATCTCAACAGTTAAAGGCTGGCTTCTATTTAAAGCACAAGAGTTTCTCTCTCTTTTACTTTTAAAACTCTGAGATATGCCTAGCTGGATTCTTCTGCGCTCCAAAAATGAAGGAGAGACCTATATTAGTTCAAAAAGGCTCAAACAGAGAGAATACTAGTACATATGTTAAAATAAAAAAGCTGATAAAGAATAATCTGCCTCAAAGTTCATGCCAAGCAGCAAGTACCACATGTTGGTAACAGGTATTTTCAACCTCAGGTCAAGGATACTTGCTATATGCTCTGTCAATACACTGTTAACCATGATTGATTTGGTCCAGTGACAGATAATCTATTATGCACTCATACTTCAACCCCACTAAATCAAAGATAGTTTGTCTAGTAGAACAAAATGACACAAAACAGGAGAAAGACAAAGCAGTAGCATTCTTTTCTCCCCACTTATCTGTCTATGAGAGAAGGAAACTGACATATAGCAAAAAGTTTAGCAAAATGCAAATTCAAATATTGCTGGAAGATGTAGGGGAGGAAAAGGAGAATACTGTAAATAAAAATAGATATGAATGAAAAAGAAGCAATAGAAGTCCTAGAGAAATGTACGACCCTCCATTTTCATATGGATTATGAAATAGCAGCTAGTTGCCCTAAAATGGATAAAAGTGCAGCAGGCAAAAAACGAAAGGACTGTAAAGACACGTGCAGATTGTGATTA
Organism: Calidris pugnax; assembly: GCF_001431845.1. Lineage (NCBI taxonomy): Eukaryota > Metazoa > Chordata > Aves > Charadriiformes > Scolopacidae > Calidris > Calidris pugnax. The sequence continues at coordinate 924,411 of NW_015090909.1, forward strand.
TAGCACAGCTCCAGACCAGAAGTGTTGTACAGACTCTCCATCCAGTTCTGCCAGCCCAGGACTAGAGGGATGTGTGGCTGTTAGCCCACCTCTGAGCTGGACTGTCCTTCGCACACCAACCAATACCTTTCACAGCTGCACAAATCCATTTCTTGCTGTACTGAAACACTTGATTGCTATGCAGGGGTGTAGAGGGTTATTAAATAAAATCTCCCCCTCGGGCCTTTTCTTTTAAAGGTCTACATGGCATGGGCCAAAACTAATTTTCTCATCCAACCACTTCTAGCAGGAAGAGCTGAGCCATATACAGAAGCTGTGAAATATTTGACAAGGACAAAAATCCTTGGAGAACAGTGAAATATTCACCTGGAGATAGTGTTCATCCCCCTCATCATTTAATATGGGACAGAAATAAGTGGGTCACCCAGCATCACAGAGTAAATAAATGCTATTTTACATTATATTGTGCAAGTACAGTATATATGAATTCAACGCAAAGTCATTTTACCAAAGCCAAGTAGCCTGCAGATACTTTGGTGTTTTCTCAGCTTTATTATTCCCTTCCTTTAGTGTATACAACACATAGATATTACTTTTTTTTTTTTTTTTTAAATAAAGTAAGTATACTGGAGCTGTGTATAATTTTCCTCCTCAAGCTCTGCAGAGTGCCGTCAAAGCAGAGAAGGAAGAAAACCCACCAGAGCAGTAGTGATGGTGACCTATTTCACTTACGTGCAGCCAGCAGAATCAAATTTACTTCAGATTTAAATGCATTGCCAATTTGAAAAATTTAACACATGCTTTTTTCCTTCTGTTAATGGAGATCATTAATAAGTAACATTTACAGATTCCTTCCAGCCTTCACAGCATCTCCAATACGCCAACCCTGATATTCTTGTATAGGCTGAACTGCAGAAGACCTCTAAAGACAAACATATGGATCAGAACTTCAGCTTGTATGAACCTACATACCTTCAGGGGTTTAAGGAAACCATTTCAACTTAACCTGGCTGAGGAAATGGCCCACAGCTTTAAAATGTATTTATTTTCATACTCCAACTGACACTTTGCATACCAACTTTAATCTAAGTATTTATCCCATTTTATGCATCACTGAATTAAATACCCATGTGAGAGGGGAAAGAATTGTTCTCAATTTATAGACAAAGTGTAAGGGAATTACGTGCTTGCTCCAGGTTACACAAGAACTCAGGATCAGGGCAGAAATAAAACTTGTATTTCCTGACAATGAATTCTGTATTTGACCAAGAAGCCATCTTGTCCTCTACTTAAAAATAAATCACATGTAGGGTTTGACCATACAGGGCTACATGTGCAGCTGGTACAAATGAGCACAGCTATTTTGATGTCAGCACAGTTATGGTCCATTTCAGTAGCTGATCTGATCCAGAGTTTATTTACATGAAAAATGACTAAACATATGAGAAATAGAAAGCTTAAACAAATGCAAGATATATTTATATGCTCAACCTAAAATTCATCTCATGAATGAAGCTCCCCCCAAAAGAAAAAAGCCTAAATGCAAACAATTTAATGCACAAGCTAGTTAAAATCGTTGTTTTAAAAAAACCCTCAAACAGTTAAATTAGGTTTATGAGAAGAACATCAGGGGATATCTTTGTCTCTTATTACCATAAGAAGAGTGACCTCCTTGGCTGGGTGATTTTTAAAGAAACCACCTTAATAACTTTGGTGTGCCTGACAGGCAAAGAGAGAGAAAAAAAAGTCTCATCGCACCAAGTAAAGAGTGATTTAAGAATGATACCTACTGGCAATTTCAGCAATGCAAAACACTGTAGCCGTATATATTCACATATTGTTCATTTCACTAGAAACAGTAAATAGAAGACCAGATCATGTTTGACTCAATAGAGAACACTCATAGGGCACAAATTGCAGGCTATTTCCTACAATAGGCAGAGACAAGGGAAAACACGTTAAGAAAATGGAGAATCTACGCTTGAGCTCCCTGCCTCCTGATCAGTCCTTCAGCCCAAAAATACATCAACTGGTTCTGTGTTTGGTGACTGAGGTGGAGCCACAGCCCACCCCAAATATACCATTTTAAGGAAAGGCTTACATCACTACCAGGTGCTTCTTTTTTTTCCAAGGAAAATAAAAGCATCACAACAGAAGGCATAGCCACTTGGAAGTAGGCCGCTTCTTCTGAAAAGGAGTATTTCAGTAATATTTGATGAATGAATATGCCAACCCACAACCAATGCTCCAGCCCATCTGTGCCCTCAGGCCTCCCTACTCCGAAAGCAACACCTGAGAAATAAATATAATTACTGCGTCTTTCACTGGATGCAAAGGGGCTCAGGAAATCATGTTCAAAGTACATCTAAGTCATTGAAGCTTTAGTGCAACCATATATTAAGACACAAGCGTATTGTCCCCTGGCCAAGAAGGCTTCAACGCAGGAGACACTAAACCATAAAAGCTTTATTAACTGGGCGGTGGAGTCCCTGAATCCCTGCCCGTGCCCAGGGCGTGCTCTGCTCTCTGCACTCCCACAGCCCAGCCAAATGCTGGGAATTACACAGCTCACCAGACCAGCCTCATGCCAAAGAATATATATATATATTTTTTGTTGTTTTTTTTTTTAAAGTGTGTGCTCGCTTAGGAGAGGAACTGCGTTTATGCACTTGGGAACAATTTGGATGAAGGGAAAAGTGTGGCCAGCAGGTCAAGGGAAGTCATTCTCCCCCTCTAGTCTGCACTGGTGAGGCCACAACTGGAATCCTGCATCCAGTTCTGGGCTCCCCAGTTCAAGAGGGACAAGGAACTACTGGAAAGAGTCCAGCGAAGGGCAACAAAGATGATTCAAGGATTGGAGCATCTCCCTTATGAGAGATAGGGGACTCTTAGAGAGAGCTGGGACTCTTTAGTCTGGAGAAGAGAAGGCTGAGGGGAGATCTTATTAATGCTGACGAGTATCTCAAGGGAGGGTTGAAGGAGGAGGGAGCCAGACTCTTTTCAGTGGCTCCCATTGAGAGGACAAGGGGCAATGGCCACAAGCTGGAACATAACAGGTTCCACTCAAATATGAGGAAAAACTTCTTCACGGTGAGGGTGACAGAGCCCTGGAACAGGCTGCCCAGGGAGGGTGTGGAGTCCCCTTTTTGGAGATTTTCAAGACCTGCCTGGATGCAGTCCTGAGTAACATGCTCTAGCTCTAGGCAATCCTGCTTCAGCAGGGGAGTTGGACTAGATGATCTCTATGGTCCCTTCCAACTCTAAAAATTCAGTGAAATCCGGTGGAGGCTCCAAAATCACAAGTCAGAAGAAGCCCACGGAAATAGAGGCGCAGGAGAGCTGTGCGCTCCAGGGAGCAGTCCTGTGAGGGCAGGGGGGTGTCAGTGAGCACCCAAAGCCTTTCCTCAGCCAGACCCAACACATTTCTGTTCCATCGTTCAGCTTCCCTCTACCACCGCTCACCGAAAGCCAACCAAGATTTGTAGCAGTTCACAGGAATTAAAAAAAAAAAAAAAAGCGAGCAGCCCAGCCCATAAACTGACAAACTCCATCAGAAAATCCTAAATATTTTGAGTTTTATTCTTTTTTTTCCCCTTTCCTCTCCTAACAGAGCCCGCCCCGGCCCGCAGCCCCTCCGGCTCCCCTCTCCCGCCGCTCCACGCCACCGGGCGGAGCGGAGCCTCCAGGGCCCAACACGGGCCTCCATAGAGGGGTCCCCCGCTAGGGCTGCCCCGGCTCACCGGAGCGGGGGGGCCGCCGGGCCTGGTCGCTCCCCCGGGGGCGGCCCAGGCAGGGGAGGCGGTTGCCGGCGCTGAGGCGCCACCTGGCGGCGGCGGTGGGGCGGGGAGGGCGGCGGGCCTGGTTCAAGAGACTCGCCCCTAATTAAGGAGAGCCCTCCTTCCTTCCCTTGTACCTAAAAATGAAATAAATCTTTAGGGCAGATTTAGATCCACAAAAACGTAACGCGCTTCCTTACTTCTTTAAAGGGAAGAGCAAAGGCCAGCAGGGGCCTCCCCTGTGGCCTCAGCGGGCAGCCGGGGGCAAACGGCAGTGAGTTCCTGCCAGCTGTGGAGGCCTGGCATTGCTGCGGCTCAGAAAAGCAACATTTTTGGTGCTTCTCTGAAATTATTGGGTCTTCCCATGAGTCGAACGGTCCAACAAAATGTTGGTTGAGAACAGAAGATTTTGGGGAATTGGAGAGTGTCGTTTTGCTAACAGTAACCCTGCTCCCAGGCCCACAAGCTACCCAATTGCTTTGGCTGTTTATAGAGCAATAACAAAAGCGAGAGGTGTTACGATAAAAACATTATTTAAAGAGAATACAGCCTGGAAGGCCTGGGGAGCTGCATGCACAGGGTGTGGAGGGGATCTGGCTGTGAAATGAGGGTGAGGTCTGAGGCACAAGAAGGAGAAAGAGTAACAACATGGTGGGGAGCCACCATAATTTGATCAACTGCTTTGGTAGACTTATAGGATGTTCCTAATTTCTGGACTCCAGAGAGATGCTCTCCAGAGTGATACGTTTTATGTACTCTAGCACTCAGCACGCTTGGGCCTCGATATCAGTTGGGACATGTTCCTTCGACGATGATAAAAAAAATGACTAATTAGGTTTGAAGTGTTATTTATATGCTGCATCAGTCCTGTGCAGGATGGAGGCATAGCATGGCACACTTCCCTAGTCACCACATGGCAATTAAATTAAAAAAAAAAGAAAGAAAGAAAAAAATTTGTGTACTTTCTTTTTGGTTTTAAAAGTCTCCTTTCTCTGTACTATCATCATAGGCCACTCTGGTGTATTTTCCATGTGAGTTTTAGATGTCAGCATAAGGCAAAAATCTATAATGATCATTATTCTGTATCTTAAGGACTGTGAACAAAAAGACTGCCTTCAAATTATTGAGCTTAGGGGCTCTAAGCATTCTTGGCATTTTGAGTGTGTTGTTACAGAAATGAAATATTAGAGCAGCAAATATTATTTCCTGACACTTAAATTTTTAAATATTTACATGTAATATGCTTGTGTTCTGTTGTATTCTCCTGTGATAACATAGATGTGTTTCAGAAATGCACTAGTGCATTTCCTGTCTTAATAACAGTTGTAGCTTTTAATATACGATAGAGAACCTTACAGGTACTATGATCAATAAAAAAGCAGCTTGAATCTTACCAGTCCTATTTTTGATGAAAAAAATTCTTTTTAACCTTTCATATTTTGGGGTCTTCCTCCTGAGCCTACTCCTGCAAGTTGCTGAAGGGCAGAACCTCTGAAGATTGAAAGGAGTTAAAGGAATTAATCTCTATTCAGGCATCATTTCCATAGAAGAAATAACAAAATTATCAGAAGGAATTGGTACAATTTACCAACTTTTTGTAGGTAGCCAGGACCAAGAGGATGCTCTTCTTCCTATGGAAAAAGCTACCATTATCATCAGAAACAAGTTTTAATAGCACCTTTAAAGCAATAGCTTTAATTTAATAAAATTAATAAAATAGTATTAATTTAATAAAAGCTACTGTATAGATCAAATAACATTAAGAACCTCTATTACATATAGTCATATTAAACATGCCAGTATGTTAAGGTTTCATATTTCTTTAAAGAGGTACTGAATCAGACACTAACTTGGAGTAGCTGGAAGTCTGAAGAAAGGTTCAATTTCTGCTTGAACCCAATAAATGAATATTTTTTATGATTTGTATAAGAGAAAAAAGAAGCACAAGAAGCCATGGACTCCTATGGCACAAGACTTCTTTGCATTTAAGATTTTGCATTAATTTAGTGTATCCAAAGTAATCAATGAAATCCACCAAAAATAAAATCCACCAAATACCTTGCTTCTTGGTTACACTGCCTCCTCTATTTTAGCATTGTGATTTTGAGATGTACACTGATCTCTTTTGGAACGTTCAGTAACTATCCCACATTTTTTAAACTCATACTTTGGGCTTCAAACTCAGATCCTGCCTGTGGGGGGACACACATGCTTTACACCGTATGACCTGATTTCAGCGGAACTGTTTCTGGAAGTAGATCTTAACCCAATGAACCATTAAACCCCCTCCAATTTATTTCGCTGGGCTTCAAATGACACCTATTCGCTAGAGTATTAAGCAGATCTTTGAGTCTTTTCCAACAGAGGCCCTGATCCTGCCTTTGAACCTGCATTTGATTTTAAGACACTTAAAAGTCGAGGGGTAGGTAGGTACATGCTTAACAGCAAATGCGTGATCTTACCGTTCTCACTAGTTCATTGTGTATAACCAAGTCCAATATTTTCTAATGTAAAAATCCTTCCCTGTGCAAGGGCATTAAGGTAGTGGCTGGTACAAAAGATTGCTCGGGGACGAGGCAGGCTGACACTCTCAGCGTGGCACGGCTCTTACTTGGTTGTTAGTCTACAGCATCTTTCTCCTTTTACTGTGCGAATACTGTACCCTTTGCATCTGCAACCAGAGTCAACTTCATGAAGCTAAGTTTACGAACCTTCATCTCAATAGAAAAATAAAAAAGGTTTAAGTATTTAAGAATACATATATAGCCACGTAGCACAGAAATACAGGTTACATTCATGCTGAATTTCATTATCATTGGAATTAATAATAATGTAATCAAGACATAACAGAGAATTTAATTTTGCGGCAAAGAAACCACATTTAGTCTGTTATGTATAACATTTAAAAAAAGCTAGAAATGACCATCTATAGATCCTGCGATAACTCTAGGTGGTATACAGCAAACACACATAAATGACCCATATTAAGATATTAAAATTATTCTCCAATATAAAAAGCATTCATTTATCGATAATTTTTTATTTACTCCTGAAAGCCTTGCCGGTGGGAGAAAGCACACTACTGCTTCGCTTGATTTAAATACAATTGCTTCAATAAATAACAGATAATTATGTGGAAAAAATATCAAAGGATGGATTTCATTGTCTTTTGTTCATTAAGCAGCACATATTATGTAAGGTTATTTGAAAAAAGAATCGCTAAACAGTATTATTCAATTAATACACCATAGGAAAATTGAAGTTATGAGATTATGATTCAGTAAAGATTTTAAGCAGCTTCCTAATTTAACTTCATTGACAACAAGTCGTATACTTTCATTCTCTTTCTGGTGAGAGTCATTCTCTTAACTGCTTCTAGGTAACTGATGTAAATAAAATACCCGGAGAGCACCCTTGAATGTGCACACAACTGTGCCAAGGTCTTCACTGCCCACACCTCACGGTAGACAGTAACTGACTCTAAAAATTTATCTATACTTTTGTTTGGAGATTATTTGATATGAATTGGTAGTCCCAAAGTATTTTCTGTAGAGAAGTCTGTAGCATGCCATTACACCAGCCTGGTATAAATGTTTATGTCCAATAAAACTATGCTGTAACGAGTACAAATCTCTATGTCATCACTGCCTTGAAATCGAGTGTTTTAAGACGACTGCAAGACTACAATTCCTTCTGTCACATCTATATAATGTTTTCAGTTTTATGCCTGGGAAATTTCAGGAAATCTCTTGTCTGTCAGGGGGGCCAGCCTTCTGGAATAATCAAAATTGTTTCGTTACAGGAACTCCTCTTATTAAAACTCCTCTCATTCATGATTTTTAAATAGACAATTCAAAAGACTGGGCCTCAGTCTTCTCTCAGTCACATGAGAATAACCCCATCAACTTCAATTATCTTACAGTTGATGGAGAATAACCCCATCAACTTCAATTATCTTATAATAGTATGAAGATCAGAGATTTATCATTGTCCACTTGCTGCTATCTGTGTAATAGAACACTGTGGGCATCAAGTTTAGCTTTTTTCTGTAGAAAATGATTTCTCTTTAATACTTTTAATAATGAGATCTAACATTGTAAGAATCAAAGGGACTTTTAAGAACTTTTTATTTGTTCTCTTTTGATTATTTTTTTTCTAATATACCCCCAAAACTTTAACCAAAATCTAAAATAATGAGATCAAAACTATTTAAATTTAAACACAACATTTCTAGACTATTGAGTTATGTCTGCTTAAATCATACTAAGTAATACAAGCTGAAGAACCATAGCTTCCAGCCAAGTCTTTTGTGTATTTGGAAAAGCTTTATCCAGCCTATGTTAAAAATTGCATTAAACTACATGAAAATTTTATTCCTAGTGTGTAAAACCAATTATGCTGTTCCCTTACCACATTTCAATTGTGTTTTGAAAATCTATGTATTATCCACAGTCCTGAAATTTGCCACATTAGTAAATCCTAGTTCTTCAGTCTTTAGTGTAACGATATATCATGTTACATGGTGAAAACTGTTTTCTCATGATACTAGATGATTTTGAGAAAACTTCATATTCAAAGCAGGAAGTACAAGAGTAGACAATTTTGCTAAAATGAATAAATCAATTGAGACTACTGGGCTGCAGCTGGAAAACGGGCTGTGATCTAAAACCAATTATAGGCAGGTGTATCCAAACATCCCCTACAGGGAACATGTATCTTGGCTTTTCAAATCTAGTGTTCTGTCTTAACTTTGCATATGGTCTCCTTCAGTATATATTTTCAGACAGCAGGGAAAAGGGTTAGAGAATTTCCCCCCAATCCTTTTTTGTATGATGGTGCTGATTTTATAACATTTCTTAACTTTCTTAGAAAGTCTATGATTACATTTTCTTCTTTGACTATTTAGCTTTCTCTTAACTAGCTCAAGGAAGACACTTATCCATTCAACAGGAGTAAAAAAAAATGGTACTGCTCCTTGTAATGCTGTCTCTGTGAATGTTAGCCCATTATGTAGTTCTCATGGAGGTTCAAAAGATTTTAAACCAAGTTTAATGAGTGAAGTTTTTTATTTTCCTAATTTACTTGCTTTATATATAGAGCTAGAACACATCTTCTGTATTTCAGAAGACGTCTTTTAAAATATACAATTTAAATGCTTATACTAAACTTCAAAATACGTGACAGGATTTGCAAGATGACTTTGAAAATTCATCATAAGGTATTCATACCACCTAGATTTTGGTATCTACTTGAAAAATCTGACTTGTGCAGCTGACGTCCTTCAGCTGTATGCGCAGTAAATAGAGACAGAACCCCCAGGGGCTAGTTTGGAGAATCTAGACTGGGCTCCAAACTCTGACTATTCCTCTGAGGAACCTCTGCTAACTGTACCTTAGGCAGATGCATATCCTTCAGTGCTGGGAATACCTCCTGCCTAACACTTATTACTATTTAATTTTGACATCTCTAGAATTTAGTACACGTTATTTAAATAATACATACAATTCACAACTATTTATTGAGACAGAATGTACAAACGCTTATTCACGGTTATTCTCTATACAATTACAAGAACAGCAACTTAGATTTCTAAAAAGTGCTCATTGAATAGGGGAGTTCAGGTGACATCAACTATATAGTGATTTAGCTTAAGTTTTAAGTCCCTTAATAGAATATGCCTGTAAATTCCACCTGACTTATAACATCAACTAATTATAACAATTGGATTTTTTTTTTAAAATAAATAAACTTTTTAAATGATTGCCAAAGACAATCTTGCATATCCAAGGAAAGAAAAATTACGGTTAAAATTTTCAGAGAAATGAGAAGAAACACACATTTTATCAGAATAGCTGCATTAAGTTTAATAATGACTTTAAAGCTTATAGATGCAGGTCCCTCAAGATCTCATGTGAGTTATGAAATCTAATTTTATTCTCATAACTCTGTAATAAAGTTTTATAAATGTTATAAAAAAGGTTTTTACTAAGAGTGAACAGAAATCTGAACTATCTGGCCAAGTAATAAAAGCGTATTCCTTTGTTGCTAAGTGTCAGACAAGAGGGTTTACCTGAAAATTAATCAATAAGTCTTCCTTTTCCGCTTGAGTGCATTCATTTTTTTCTTCATGGGATAATGGGGTTTTTTAATGGTTTTTCCATTAACATCTAACTTAACTGCCAGGAAAAAGAAGGCAAACATAAAAAAGAAGAGAGATAAATAGTCAAGAAAAAGCTTAGTAATCTTTAGTGATGCGTTACAACTTTGCAATGCATTTTGTTTCTCTCATTTTTTACTCATTACAATCAACAACGTAACTCTGGGCTTCCTCCAGCATCGCAAAAGGGGTCATAATAGCAGTTTGAGTATCCTTATGCCGGGGTAATCCTGAGTGGCAAATCCTATATCAGCTGAAATACTAACTTTGAAAAGAACTTTTGATAAGAAAATAAACTCTCATGCAGTATTCTAGGCGTGTGCACTCAGAATGACTTCTGGGTACCTCCCCTGAACGCCTCTGTCCTGGAAAGATTACAACACATTGCTGGCAGATGGATCATTAGTCATACTTTCAACTGCTGATTATTTTGGATAGAAAAATCTGATTTTTAAAATGTTTTTAATAAAGAACACACTTTAGAGAATAATTTTTGCCGCATTTGTTAGCTTTTGTGGCTGAATGTCTCAAAAATCCTTTTTTTCACTCTGAATATTGCTTTTGCAACTGAAGATCAATAATTACTTTCCCACCATCATTGAAAAATAATGACATGTCCACATATTTGATCAGCTGCAAATTAGGCCTCCAGCTAAATGGCACCCCTTGGACAAGTGAGCCAGGATATAACAGGCGGATTGTTTTGCTGTCAGACATGCCTGCACAGCGATGCAGACAGAAAGCAAAACATACTTTTTTGGTCATCTCTTTTTTTTTTTTAAAATGAATATAATAAAAATAACTGAGGAAACTGGTGCACTCAAAAGTAATAGTCGTGCTTACCTGTTTTGCTGGATAGGAAAGGCTGATTTCTTAACAGCTTAACTACACCACATTCAGTTGTGGCCACTTTTATAATGTCCCAATCACACCTTGTGAATTTAAAAAAAAAAAAGTATAGTTAAAATATACCCTTATACTACTTCTTTAATTAAGAATTTAATTTCATTACTACTTATAACTTCATTTTTATGATGAGATTTAAAGAAATCACTGCTTCCATTTTTACTTACCCCTCCCCAGAATTATCTTATGCTTTTATTTATACATGGCTGATGTGTTTATTATATTGGAATGACTCCATACCTTTAAAGGCTGTCATGCTATGCTTGGAGAGGACTTGTTTTAAAACTCTGCTTTAGTTAGTGAATGTCTTGAAAAAAAAAAAACAACCAGTCTTTCCTTGTTCCTTCTTTTGTTGAATAGGAAGCTGGAAAAAATCCAGTGATCTCTGGCATTACTGTCTTATAAATCAGCGCAGTATGTTTCTCTAAATTTCACACAGGGGTGAATGGTTTTGGCAGTACAAAATGGATAATGTGAATTAAGTGTAGTCTTTAAACTACTTTTCCATATGTAAGGAAACTCTGAAGAACCTCGAATATCAACCAGAGAACTTGTCTCATGTCTTATTTCTTACATATTAATTATTCTGAAAGGATAACATGATGACAAAAATAGAAGAGGAGAGAAATAGGAAATGGAAAAAAGCAGGACATTCTAAAGAAAAGAATCACATTTTGTAGCACTTTGGTGAATAAAATACACATTTCAACTAAATCAATTAGATGCAACTCCACATAATTATCCTGAATGCAAACTTAACTTGCATTTAAGCTGCTACAGGAACTATGCAGTTTGCCTGTTTAAAAAGACAGATTTTATCACCAGCTAAAGGCAGTTCAATTAAAATTGGAGGCTTAACCACCCAGAAGCCTGCTGGCACTGTCTTGATGAGCTGTAATTCTAATTGGAAGCTCTTTGCAGTGAGCGTACAACAAAGAACCGTAGCTGTTTTTCCAGTGATGCCCCTGTTCTTTGCAGATGTTACCTACGTAGCACGTCCAGAAGGAGGTTTCATGAAGTGCTCCGTAGATGAGGGAGGAATGGAGAAGTCTGGATCCATCCGAAATACAAAACTGGTGCATTCTTCTGTCATGAAAAGTCTTGATTTCCATTTTCCTGTAATCACAAAAATATTTTTCCTTCAGATGTTTTTATTTAATTACTTTGCTGACAGAGTTAAAATCTATTCTGTACATCCAAGGAAAGGCCAGAGGGGATTGATTATACGCTGGAAAGCGTTTACAAGGAGGTGACTAGCTTGAAGCACATTAAAATGAAAGCTGTAGGAATGGTAACTCAAGCAATTATATTTGAATCTATTTGTATACTTTAAAGCCTATGATAACATATTCAGTGCAGTTGGAGCTGACAGAGTCTTTATAAGAAATATCACCAACACCGTTATTAGTATTTGATTATTGTTAAACAACCTCTTTGTTAATCTTTGGTTTCCTCACTAAATGTTCGTAAGTTCAATAGTAATGAAGAAGAGAGTACTTTATTGCCTCTCTCTGCTCTAGTTCCTTCTCATCTTTCAGCCACTGAATTCAGTGTAAAATGCCCTTATGCCCTTGTAGGGTAAACTTCACAAGGCAAGACTTTTTTTTTTTAAAAAAAACCAACCCTGAAAATAGATAATAACTAACATCAGAGATTTCCATTTTCAGCTGAAACATTATCACTAGACACTATTCTCGGTTTATTAACTGTGATACTTTAATAATTAGAAAGGAAACATATGACATTTTTTTTCCCCTCTATATCATTTATTTCAGGGTTTGAGTAGACTTCTAAGATACTATTTGCAATTGTAGTAGACTAAATATGTTTACTCTGTTACGCAAATGTAAGCTCTAATATTTAACAGAGCTGCTGACTTTTTTTTAAGTCTAATTCTTAATCAAAAATTACTTCCAAAAATCTTCAAAGAATTTCTTAATATTGCATTTTTGTCTAGTTTCAATATTTAATATGCGTATTAGTAGCCACAACAGGCACACAAACGGCCCATTTTGTGTGTGGTGTTGGCAGCGTTTTACTTTAATCTTTTTCATCTTTTTTTCATAATTTCTAAGATTCTGGTAGTAGGCTCACCCTCTGCTGACACAGCATTTCTGCAAGCAGAGTTTCCTTGTTCACTGTTGGGAATTCCAGTAGAGAATGGAATTGACTCAGCTCAGAAGGAAACAAGTGATCTAGCAGTGTCGTCAGGAATTTCAGCATTGCAAGGTGGGAAAGATGGGGGAAATGACAGATTTTAAGAGAAAGAATGGAATATCATAGAAAGAAAGAGGAGGAGTATGGAAATGAAAGGAAAAAGCTTTTCAAGTAAAAGGGCTATTTCAACTCTTAGTTGCAGATGAGATGTTAGTGCTTTGAACCCATCTCGCTGAATCACCGTGAACATTTTCAGAAGGTTTTGGGACATTGGGCAGAAGTCAAAAGGTTAAATCTTCCACTGAATTTCTTAAGTAATTTCACTGTTTTTAAGTCTACATTCATCTCTCAAAAGATTTTTTTACATCAAAGGAAGACAGACAAGTAAAAATTCTAACTGCTAACTTTTTAGTGTTATACCATTTTTTCTTGTAGGTATGATCATGGTAACTTTTTCAATCTCATCTTTGAAGAGGAAACTATTGATGTATTTTTGGTCCTTTAAAGTCATCTAATGTAGTATCTTTACTTTTTTCAAGATCTAATAATAATGAATAAGAGCATTAATCCTTAAAGGGAATAATGTCAAGTTTTCTTTTTTTCTCTCTTTTGAAAATACCTTGGAATCAATCTTTCCTTTATAAGAGAATACATTAGGAGGGTTTAGAATTTTAATTAAATGTGATGCTCAGACTAATTGTGCTCTAATACTACTTCTGATGTTTGGATGAGAATGCATAGCATTTTTGTTGCTTTTCTACAGCAACGTCCCTCAGAAAGGGAGGTTACTTTCAAAGAACAATTCTTAAAGATATGTTGTTTCGTTCCCACAGTCAGGGCATATATGTTTTAGCTTTTTCTCCCATTTACATATTCACGCCACCTCAACATATTCAAACCACATCCTTCTTAGAATACACACCATGCATCTCGGGTCTATTACACAAGGATTTGGAGACCCCAAGGAGGAGGAGGAGGGAGAGAACATGACCTGAAGAATCCTTGTCATTGCAGGACTGCTCTATCAAGTGCAACATCTGTCCTAGATTCTTCTGCAGTGGTGTTGCAGCTGGAGAAAATGCGGATTGAGCTCTGTCTGGCTTAACTTGTGCTCTAGATACACGGGCCACAATGCCTGAAAGGCTCTGCCTTAGCAATCTTCTAGCACACCCGCTATCCTCTCTAACGATCTGGGCACAGAGATAACCATTTTCACAGACCACTGTGTCAGGAACAGCTGCATGGAATGACTGCAGACACGCTCCTTGACGTCAGGTGAAACCCAAGCATTACTTTGGAAAGATTCCTACGATGTGGTTTCTCCCCCAAAAGCACAGTGTATGGCGAGTCATTCATACTGATTTGTGTCTCTTGAACTCTCATGAAAAAAGTAGTTGCTACTTTCGTAAAACAGTGCAATAATCAGCAGGATGCTGGTCCCTCAAAACATAGCCTTCTAAGAGTCATGAAATATCAGGCTAATGTCCCAGTGGGGACTGAGTTCTTAATATAGTAATCTACCAACAACAGGCACAAACCCACTGTGATAAGGTGGGCTTCTAACTGAATTATCAGGCCTCATCTAGCAAGCAATCTGTCTTGGGGCAAGACTGATAACATCATTGACAACTATGAAGTGTTTAACCGTTATGGTACTGAAAATTCACATAAGCAACTAAGATTAGCTTTTTATTCTCCAAGACTTAAAAATTTAATTAATTTTAAGCGGAGTCCCACTGAAGACAATTGGCATTTCAAGTTGGCTAGATACAGCTGTTCTTAATGGCTCTGTTGCATTGTACACGTGCGAGCCGGAGTACAACACTTTGTTTTAGCTAGACAAGATGGAATATTTCCTCAGAAGTAGTCAGAGGTTCTGCATTTGGGTTGTATTCGCATTGAGTATCAGTGTTTCTTGCATTCTAACGTTGTTTCATCCATGTACAGACACCTGCTTATCTACACTGAAAAAACCTCACATGTCCCTCAATGCAGAATATTCTCTGAGGAAATCCTGCAGAATCATGTGTAATTCCTAGATACATTCTCCTAAGGGCAGCAAAGTAATTCTCCTAAGATCTGTTTGGTAAAATGTATCTGAACCTCTGATTTTCTACAGTACAGTACACTTTTTTACAGTACTGGTTTTTGTATTTTCCTTTTTTCCTGGGTGTAAAGCTGCCATTATAGCTGCCATTTTTTCTGCCATGCTTTTTTCCTTGCTCCGGTGCTGGTTATAGGCTTAGGCTTCAATTTAGCAAAGTACATGAACTTAATTTCATTATGGTGCACAACAGGTACATAACTTTGCTAGACAAGGCCCTCGGCACTGAGCAAATCCTTTCTCCTTCTCAAGTTTGAACCTGCTTGATAGTTATAGAAAAAAGTCCTCCTCTCCAACAATTTTATAGAAACCAAGTCTTTGAGAATATAGCTCATCACTTGCATTCTGTGGACTGTGCCACAGCTGTTAAATACATGATAATCACGCCACCAAATCGATTTCAGTATCTGTTCAAACTTTTCTTACAAATATAGTTTCCAACCCAGTATTAAGACTCTGAAAGCGATTGGTTTCGTGGCTAATCACATGGTGAGTCACAAAGCAGTGGCCACATCTGCTGCTTCCCTCATTCTCCAAGCAGAGATGGGCACTACTAGTAAGAGCTAGTAGTAAACTGGGAAAACTGTAAAATTACAATAATCATAATTGTTTCATAACATTAATAAATATTTTTTGTATTCTTAAATTAGACATTGTTTAAAATCAAATTAAAAATCAGTAGTTTGGAACAGCAGTGATTTCTTAACTTCTTTAGGTATACATGTAAATGATACCATTTTATTATTAGAAAGCCATCCCAAAACATTGATGATTTATTAAGGAAACCAAAACAGCTTCTGCCCCGTGCAAGTAATCCCATACTCTTTATAAAACAATCCAAAGAAAGAAGGCCATGGCATAAGGCTACCCATAATTTGCCTTTAAAATGATGAATAATTTAAAATCTTATTTCTTGTATAAAGATGGAGTTATTCTCTCAGTAGAAATATAAGCATATAAAGTCTATAAAGGTAAGAGAAACAACAAACTCCTGAGCTGTATTTGCATATTTTGCAATATTGCAATGCACATCTCGGCTTCTTCTATAATTGATTCCAATGTATTTTGTTTTGAAGCTGCTACAGCGACATTAAAGTGTCAGAGACTTCAATTTATATACCACTCTGGCCAAACCTGCAGTCCAGTCACAGAAAGGGAGGCAGTCACAGCATGAGCTATTTTTTATTTTGCTTGAAAACACCTTGCAAATAAACGCTTTATGGTTATCAAATCCCCGCGTTAATTATGGATAAGAAAACTCTTTAGACAAGAAAAGCATGAGATATGCAGACAAACACAGTTCTCTTGAGGATGCTGAGTGTGCAATATGGTCACTGATCTGTCACTGCTGATTTACCTTTGGATCACCTTAATGCTTCTGTAGCAGCAGGAAATATATCTTCCATGGGATGCTGTCAAGCTCCGAGATGCTGGTACCTTTCAAGTTTAATAACAACATGGTTTCTCATTCATCTAAAAATACTGGGATCTGATTTGTGGCTTTCAAGGAGCTGATGCAAATTTATAAAGGCCTTCCAGAAATTACTGGGTTTGTTAAAAAGTTGCGGTGCTTGACAATCATGACCACAAGTCTAGATTTAACCAAAGAGTCCATATAAGGTTTAAGCACAGGGAATATTTCCACTCCCCAAAATTGAAGCATTTATAAGGGAAAAAATATCTAACTTGACTTGACAAGTACCTGCCTTCAAATTTGTTTATTTCATTATAGAAATTTCACTATCCAGACTTAATTTAAAACACCTTTTGGTTAATTGCTGAACGATGATAACACTTGTTTTTCCGTGTAGTCAATAATACGCTAGGGCTTTAAGCAGTTACATTTCACTTCACCGTGGGGTTACTGTAGAACTGGACAAAAAATATATTTTTACTCCTTTTTTTCTGTTTGTTTGAGACTATTACTGCTAAATTTAATAAAACTGGAGGAACTCAGTAAGGAGAACCAACAGATGTTACCTTGCAAGCTGGGATTTCTTACTTGCCATGCTGGGAGAAAGGGAAGAATTATTTCATGCAGCTGGGATTATTTTTATGACTTTAGAAATGAGAGATGCTTGCTTGCCATTCTGTAGGAATTACCACTGCTCATGTCATGCGGAGGGAGAGAGAATTTGGGGATTTCATTTACATTCAAAATGCTAGTCTGGTTCAACCACACTGGAAAATAGCATTATGGAAAAAATGAGATTTGTAAGGGAATGTTCTGGCTAGATGAGACCCATCCAGCAGGCCTGCAGTTTATTTGCAGATGGGATGGAAAAATGAGGGAAGAGTAATGAACTCATAACAGCCAGGTTTTGGTTATTAGTCCTAACTCCCTATTTACATTTTAAAAAAAAATGAATTAGTGCATTATAAGCAAATTTCTCATGTACTTTAAGCTTCATATAAACTTCTGAAAAACTACATACCAGACTCTTTTACTCACTCGGAGAAATTCCTGGCTTTTGTGTTGTACTTGTTTTGACAGTTTTATTGCTTAATGTCTACTGTAGAGAAAGCAACCTAAACCACACTAAAATAAAATATTGCAAGTCCCATAAAGTCACAGTCACAGATTAGATGACAAAGTTTCCTAGGACACAGACACAATTAATTTAATTCCAAATTAATTCAATGCCAAAACAGTGTCACTGAAATTACTTTTAGATTCACATGAGTCTATTGAAAAAATGATTGGATGTTCTCATATATGTAAAAATTTTAAAGCATCTGTTGCTTTTATAGAATGGAAAACATTTCTAATAAAGTCAAAGAAAAGTCTGATTGTCAGGCGTACTATTATATTTATTCTAGGGTAAACTTCAAACATGTTAAATTACTGTTTGTAATTCTTTTTGAAATAATTTCTTTATTAGTTTGAAGTAAAAGGGTATAGCACATGAACCATATAAAGCTACTACTGATACACCACAGTGATGGAATGAATAATTTCTAATTAAAAAAAGATAGTATCTTTTCTAGATTTTGTGTAGAATTCCTATATCAAAACACCTGGCTGTTGCATTTCTCTGGAGAAAAACCAACAATATCTGTGGCAGCTGGATCTTACTGCTTTTGGATGCTGAAATAACAATTAAAATGTGTACATTTTTAAATAGAAATGTATGAAGGGTTGCATTTATTATATGCAGATAGTTTGTATTCTGTCCAATAACATGCAGATTTATATAACTAAAGATATAACAAAATGAAAGGACAAAATATCAAGAATACATGTAATGTTAACTATCTGGCTTCAGCCTATAGATTGCAGACTGAAAAGTGCTATATTATTTAATAGAAACAAATTGGAATTTCAGCCTGGTAGTGTGTCCCCTATTGACCATTTTAATATTAAACAATTTTGTATTTTTTGACAGCTGTATGCAAAAGCAAGAAGCTGATACATAAGGAGAAATTAATCATAGTAGAAAAGAATATTACAAAGCTGGATCAAATTGGCTTTTGGAAATTCCGGATTGTTTTATTCTCACATGCAAAGTGCTTGCAAAGGAAAGAAGATATGGCTCAGGGTCCCAAGTATCATGGAAAAGTAGTCCTAGTTTAGGAGGAAAGGCATTCGGTGTTGTTTCACCCTGCCTGAAAAACTCAGTGGAGCTTCAAGTGATCTCATTCATGCCATTCCCAAAGACTAACATCTCTGCAGAACAGCTACAACAGAAGGACCACAGGAGATCCATCCAGCACATAACATGACTTCCTAACATGTAAGACTACATCAAATCACTTTCACATGTCTTGTTCTAATTTTGCTAATTTTTCCAAAATCTTGGGGACCTCTGACTGCACAGAGCTCTGGTGGAATCCTAAAAAAAACTAGGATTATTTCTATTGCTCCTTCATCACCTCTTGAAAGAGGATCATTATTTCATCCCTTGCAGAAGTGGAAGGGATAATCAGGTTTTAGAATTCAAGCATTATTGGGATATTAGGTAGATTTAAGTTAGTATAAGGGGGATTGTAATATTATAAGCTGTAGAGGTTGAAATATCAAGGAGATATAAAACTGTAAGCCTCTGGTTGAAGTATGAAGCCAGTAAACCCAGAAAAATGCTGACATCTGTAATGCATCAGGAATGTAAATGAATTCATTGTAATGAAATGATAATAGAGAACTATCACTGATAATTTAGGGTGGGTGAAAATTTGAAAATTGGGTCTGAATACAATGTGGAGCTCTGTGAAGTTTCTGAGCACAGTAAAGCTCAGTCCACTTTCTTAATTGTTTGTAAGTATCGCTGCTGCATTTCCTGTTTCCTAGCATGAGTTCTTTCAATTACATATGCAATCAGAGGCTATCACCTAGTAAAAGTTACCTTTCCATCTATGAGTGTGTCTTTTTATGACTAGGTTTAAAGTTTTCCTGTATCACAGCAATTAAAAAGAACAAACGTTATAACATTAAATTTAGGTTTAAAGCAGACTGGTTGATTGATTCCCATTTTACTTATAGTATCCAAAATCTTGCAAAGGACAAGTGAAAAAGCATTCACAAACGAACATTCTACAACTGAAATGTTTGGTTACCAGTGAAAGATTTCTCTTTTGGTCATCTTATTAAATCAATAGTGTTTAGTAGCTGAACACAAAGCAGTTTATTTTCCCCTAAAGTAAAACCTCATGGTAGAACCTGGATTAAAAATGGCCTAAAGAAAGGACTTAATCTGATTAGGAGATGACAGCTCCATCCCATATCAATTTACAGAAGTCAGAAGTGGTTAGCTACATCAGTTTTCCTTGGTTATTATGTTCAATCTTGAATAAATGAGGGGGAAATTCTGTCTGTGCTCCTCACATGCAGTCATTTAATTCACTCTTCTGGTAAATCTCATAGACAGTGCTCCTTTGAAATACAATTGGTGATGCCAGTTACCACAGGCATATCAGTTGAATAGAATATATTCCATTTTATTAGAGAATAAGGCATCAGTGAAATCTATTGTAATTTCTGTATCTCTTACTCTTTAATTCTTATACTGTTTATTTTTTATTTTGGAGAATGAGCATGCATCCTTTGCTCCCACTCAGTTTCTCATTATTTCTCCATTAAGTCAAATTACAAGATAATTCAAGAACATCTAAATTGATGAATGATGGTATTGCCTTTCAAAAGCTAAAGAATCATAGAGCGAACAGCTTCTTTCATCTATAATCTTTGTCTTATCAGATGTTGAATCCAGTTGAAGACAACATAAATTTAGGAGTTTAGAAACCATCAGCCAAACTGATAAATTGCTTGCAATGAGGATATTTTATCATGCAAATATCAATAATCTCAGAAATAACAATTAAAGGAAAAGAGAAAGATCAAATAAATTAAGGAGTTCATTGGCTTAAACCAGATAATAATTTAAAACTGAGTTTGCTAAAAAAGAGAGTTTTATACAAAAGTGGATTGATCTTACTGATATTTTAAATTTAGATGAAGTCCTGACTTCAAAAGGGTTTGGGTTTTACCCACAGTATACAGTTAAGTCATAGACCATTCTTTCTCAATAAGAGGCATTGGCCATCTGGCAAGACTTGGCAACTTGTTCAATTTTTGTAGAATGATACATCTGATTAATTACCTTCTCCGCTCATAAAAGGCTTTCCCGAAGAAATAAACAGAACCACACCACTCTCTGTTTCATCCCAGGGCTTGCGCAGTTCACCGTCTGGTGCACAAAGAGCTTTGGCAGGCTGTTGCACATTTTGCAGGAAGGTGCTGTTGATAAAATAAAGAAAAGATGAAGCTAATGATTACGTGTGCTGGTATAGCAACTTAAAATAGACGCTTTACTTGCAGTCTCTAAGCAGCATAAATTTAAAAAAAAATACTGGTGGATAAGGATAGAATAGAGGTCCAATAAAAGAACCATTACGGTACCTCTTGCCACAGACTCAGTTGAAGTCCATCCTTAAAAGCCTTACACAAACCTTTTACAGTTGTTAATGAGGATCTAAGTTAAAAAAAAAAAAAAGTAAATGCTTTGGATGTGATCCACACGATGTAGGATTAGCAAAAATCACTGAGGATATCTAGTGCAGCTACCACTATAGACAGAGACATCTAACATTTTTAAGACTAAACATTTTTGAGATAGCTTATTAATGTGAATTTTTTTATAGCACTTTGGACTTTGCGGCCTGGTTCATTCTGGCTTGAAAGGCGATCTGGCTCATTATTTGACAAATTTCATTAACAGATCATCACAGTCTTGCAACATCACATATTACCCCCCACGGTTAATGGAACTGATAGTCAAGAAAGAGATAAGCAGAGAACGCTTGAACTGTGTAAGCGTGTGACCTCCCATGCACATATGTATTTTCATAAAGAATAAAAAGTTGCTCTCTAATATTGTTTTCAGTAATTCCTAACAGGCGTTATATATGAACTGGTAAATAAAGCCAAACTAATGGATTCTGCCAAACATGCAGAAACATTACTTTGGACCTGAGAAGAGCCCACTCCCCTGCCAGCACCAACCCTGTCCCTGTGGGCAGCACGGGGGCTGTCAAGGGGAGCTTGGACATGAAAGGAGACTGTCTGCCTGAGTCCCTGGGTATTAAAACAGAAAGAAAAAGACTTTATTGCCAGGTTCAGCCTTCCTTGTCAGCAGACAATTCAAATCTATCATTGCCAAGTTGCCAAGATGTGCCTGGGGTGGAACGGAATGTTGAGAATTTGGTAGTCTGTGTAAACTGAAGAGCTATAGGCACTGTTACTGTAGTTGTTTGAAGAGCACCACAAATATTTTAGTACAAATTCTTTCCATGATAACACTGAAGATACTAATTTTTTTTTTTCATTGTTGTTTTGGCAATTACATAATTTTTCATTTGGGGGTCACTGTTAGGGTGTAAACACGAAAGAAGTACCAGGTCAATCCAAGAAAATTAGACAATTATGAGAAAATAAGTTTTGACTATTTCTGCATTAATTACATGATAAATGTATACACCATATAACAGATATAATAAAGGTAATACATAGAAAATATATAGAATAGTTCTCTATAAACAACAAAGTTTGAAACAGTGTCAAATCCTCTTCAGTCTGACTGCTCTATAGGAAGCATAGAATGGCTTAGGTTGGAAGGGATCTTAAACCATTTTGTTGCAACAGCCCTGCCATAGGCAGGGACACCTCCCACTAGACCCAGTTGCTCAAAGCCCCATCCAGCCTGGCCTTGAACACCTCCAGGGATGGGACATCCACAACTTCAGGTGCCAGAGCCCTGAGGGGGCTGCCCAGGAAGGGTGTGGAGTCCCCTTCTCTGGAGATCTTCAAGAGACACCTGGATGCTCCTGAGTGATGTGCTCTGGGCAACCCTGCTTTGGCAGGGGAGTTTGACTGGATGATCTCTAGAAGGTCCCTTCCAACTCCAACAATTCTGTGATTCCGTGATTCTCTGGGCAACCTGATCCAGTGTCTCACCATCCTCACAGTAAAGAATTTCTTCTTGATATCTACTCTAAATCTCCCTTCTTTCAATTTAAAATCATTACCCCTTGTCCTATCACAACACTCCCTGATAAAGAATCCCTCCCCATCTCTCCTCTAGGCCCCTTTTAGGTACTGGAAGGGACTACAAAGCCTCTGCGGAGCCTTCTCTTCTCCAGACTGAACAACCCCAACTCTCTCAGCCTGTCCTCATAGGAGAGGTGCTCCAGCCCTCTGATCATGCAGACATCTCGGCTTGGGTGATGGCAGGTTAAGTAATAACGAAAAATTTCTTTTGAATTGCAACTCTGAGTAATATGTGGCAAACAATTCAGGGAATGAAATTATCACAAATTTCTCCCAGGAATTTAGGTTTGTTATATAGATAAAACAATCAATTTTAAATACTTCAGTAGTATCATAAAAAAACCCTCCAAAGTACATTCGCTTAGCCGACTGCATCTTCCTGAGTGATATTTAAGTCAGTTGATACGGGAGTTGGTTATGGCCAACAGATGGCCCAAATATTGCTTACCTATAATTAGGATATTTTATTTTTCATTTATATTTCATGGCTAGATCTTTACGCATCTTATACTGGAGAAATCTGCTATTCCTGCCATGATGCTCAATTAAAAAATTGCTGCTTTCTCTGTGTCTTCCATATTCAGAATTGAAATAAGTATTGTGCACAGTTTATATTGTACAACATATGCTTAGATAATCTCTCCAGTCTGACCTTGAAGCACTACTTGTAATCTTCAGTAGGGCCTCATTTCATGATGTCAACACCATCATCAACTATATAACACATCAACAAGCTACATAGTATTAAGGTTATTAGCACCAGTTGTTGTTGTTGTTTTTTCTTTTAAATCCATGTAGTTTCAAACCATTTTGATGAAAATGTTTGCAAAGGCAAAAAAGAGATGCTCTCCAGTTCTACTACATGCATCATATCTTAAGATCTGATCAAATATCCTCTGCATGATCAGGTGCTAAAATATTGACTGCTTCTCCATATGAAGGAAAATTACTTTTTAAATTCTGAATGCCTCTAAAGTAAACAGTGCTTCACTCTTTGCTCTTTTCATGTTTTGACAGTTACCCTGAGGAGTTATTAGCACTGAAACCATCAGGCCTGTTTTACTGTCCTATATGTAATTATTCATGCACATGTCCATATGACTGTTTTTTAATCTCTGTAAAGGTCATAGTTCTTGACTTCTAATCAGTCAAAATATATTTATGCCAAAATTGCATGTATATTCGAGCATGTTGTTAAAGCCTTCACAGATAAATTAAACAGATGCTATATTACATTATCTGATCAGTATCTCATTGGCGTCTTCAAAAATCAAAGTCTGATAGAGTTCTTGAAGAGTATGAAAAATATTTTGTATTGTAGAAGATTCACACAATATGTATTGCAATACCTCTGTTTACTTTATATTTTGCAATGAATTTCATTTGTTCCTGAATTTTTTAGCCCATCCTCCACAGGTTTACCTAATGTAACCACGGTGAATTCTATTCTTCTGGTTTTACCAAGCCCATGCATTATACTTCATTTATTAAAACATGTAATTTAACTTGCTTTCTAATAGTTCATTTCCTGAACATAGACAAATTTATTCTTCCAACACCTCTTAAGGGATACCTTTTGCTAAAAATCTGTATGGGAAGAGCTTCATATAGCACAAAGACATCTTTAGCTCAAAAAAATGTACGCGTCCAAATGCTGAACTATATGAATCTGGATTGCAAAAATACTTAATTCCTAAAACCTAACATTTCAAATACACAAATAACAGGGCATTACAGAATGCTCAATTATATCAACATTCTATCTTTCTCCTTCTGAGTTTTGTGGCACCTACATCAGTCAAAAAAATATTCTTTTCTAGAAAATGTCTGCCTTTTTTCCCAAAAGTGCAATAAAATACATACAGTATTTCTATACCTCATTTCTATACCTCATATTTCTTATAATTATTACATTAATAGATTTATATAGATTTATAGCAACTAGTTAGTATAATCAGAGCTATTATGGAAAAAAATCTTTTAAAAAGATGAAGAATGGTGAAATGAAGTGATTCAACTATAGACAAATAATTGAAAGTTAGTCTCCTAAAGAAGTTCTAGACATAATGCAGATGTACAAAAATATTTGAAAGAAAAAAATAATCTGCATAAACGCTTTTATTACATTTACTTTTCTAGTATTACACACTTCAATAAAACAGCAAAGATAGTACTATGCCATCTTTTTAACATGTACCCACTGCTTAAAACTCTTGCTCTTACAAATGAAAATTATCAGAAAATCAGCCTCATTACCCATGGAAATAAGGCTTATGCAACAGCAATAGGTTTGTTTGTCTGTCTGTTGGTCCCTCCTATGACATCTTTCAGATCTGATGGCTAATTTTAGTCCAACCTGAGAGGTTGGACTAAATAAAAGGCTCGGGTATATTGCCTTCCTAAAAAATTACATTAAAATGGACATAGGGTAGATGAGACAGACCCAGATTTTCCCCAGGCCAAAGGCAATCATTACTTCTTGCTTTCCCATTCCCAGAGGCAGCCGCACGCACACAAGCTTATCATTTAACACGGGGGCAGTTCCAACCCCAGCTTTTCTTTCTCTACTGTACAGAGGAGGAAGGGTGCACAGGAAATGCATAACATTTGGCCAAAAAGAAGTTCTCCACAAGAACCTGGGACTCCTGGTAGCTTTCTGAGGATGTACACAAATCAGCTACAATGTTTAAATAGCCTGGAGTCATAAAGAATAATGGTCATTTTATTTTCACTCTTTGCATTCTTGCTTTTCTTGTATTTTCAGGGAAGCAAAGACAAAATTTATAACATATTAGAATAAAGAAATCATTTGGATCTTACTACTTTACTTAAAGCTACCTACACTTTATTTCATCTAATTTATGTATTGGATGTTAATAAATCACTATCTTAATAAAAGGTTGAGTTATAATAGTTACATCACAGAAGAAGTGGAAGAAGATGATACTAATAATAATAAAAATTAAAAATAATAATACCACAGGGGTAGGTTGATAACACTGCAGAATGGTCCATGATGAAAAAACAATAATATGTCCACAAATGCCCCTCTCTTTCTCTCTGGATGTTTTGAAAAAGTCTTTGTGCTAAAAGTGAGCTGTATATGAGAATGCAAATATCGTCAACCGTTATTGCTGGAAGATAAAGGAGGTGCACCATTGAAATCTTATAAGATTAGAGAATAAAATTTTGGTAAACAACCCTTTGTGAGATTTTTACTGAAGCCCATTTAAAGTAAACTAGAATTACAGAAAAGCGAATTTTTGTATCCACTATAGTGAAAATCTGATTTTCTCTCTAGGGTTTTATAATTCTTTGGTTAATTACAGAAAGGAAAAAAATTACTATAATTCTTTGTAGATAAAAAAAATTGTAGAAAAAAGATATATGTATATATTTTTAAAGATCAGGACTAGAATGTAAGACTGCCTTTTGATATATACCTTCAGTAATGTTTTCTGAAACGACTGAGAGGCCTTGAGAATGGATTTTGTTTAGGTCATGAATCTTAGTTTTTTAGATGAAGATGGTCTTTGACGAATCAGAAATTACTTTGTGAAAGAGTAGGAAATTCTGGAAATTGTTAAACCTGCCTAGGAAACCGCTGAAGAACAGACAACAGTGAGGATCTTTAACAAAGAAAAAGTTGCCTTTTTTCATACTTTCCGTAAAACTATTCAGCCATTTTGTTCTTCATCTGTCTGGAGAGCTTAAGAATGATGGGTTTCTCTGGTATATGTGAACCTGAACCATTGTTAAGTTTCTTCTAGAAAGAACCTATGTATTTACCTCCCCAAATTCACTTTATTGTTCAACTATTTTGGTTATTCTGGTTATACTATACTATACTTAGTACAAAGGCAAGTACAGCAAGAAAATGAAAACTGAAACACATCAGCATTACATATGCCTTTCTAACACCAAGTCACAGCTTGCTGATGACCCCATGTCTACAGTCACATGTACCATAGTTCTTCATTTAGCTCATGGGAAAGATAACGTTTTAGCAATGCCTTTCCAAACCCCAGCATGTATGCTGTCAGTAAGGGAGCAATGATGTAATTAGGAATAGGTCAGTTCTGGCAAAAAATCATGCATTTCGTAAGTGTGGATTAACAGCATGCCTATGAGTTATACAGCGTATTTCCTGCAGTGTGTTTGTGGTCCATATAGGCTTTTTGTGTCTGTTATACAGTATAAGAAAACTATTATTGGTAGCCAAATCCCTTAATTTCAGTGTTCTTTAGGTTTTTAGAATCCCGTGCATTTCAATGGGATCGAATTTCACTTCTGATGCCCATAACAATCTTAATTCTAACACAATACAGGGATTTCATGTATTAACAGAAACAAAAAACTACTAAGACTAGAATCTTACCATTCTCTTCAATAGATAAAAGATGGAAACATAATGTGCAGTAACTCCCAATGGATTTTTTTTTTTTTTTTTACACAAGGTTTGATATTATAATGCCAGGAAAACATTGCTTTAAAACTTTAACAACAGGGAGGTTAAAAGACTCAGATTTATTCATCTATTACTTTCCAGTGATGGCAATGGTTATTTATAGTAGGAAGATGGCAGCTTTTAAATCTATGATTTTTTGGGGTGTTATAATTCAGGGTCATGTTATGGCTAAAACCGTATGACAGGGAATGGTATGTCCAAATGCAAAAGCATCAAATATCGTAATATTTCATATTTTCCCATGTTAATGAAACTTTTAAAAAAATAACATCACAGAAGCAGATTAAGAGATGTAATTCCACTGTAGTTTGACTAGAGCTAACTTTTTGATACTTGGTTCTGAATCACAATGTTTTTACTTCAACAATTTATGTAGTGATACTGTTATACGAACAATGAAATAGAAGACATAAAGCAAATGAGAGCCATCAGGAATTAACTGTTCAAAGTCTGCTTTTTCTCTGATTATCCTTCACACAAAAATAAAAATTAATATATTTAACCACCCAAATTAGTAGGTCAAACCGGTGACAACCATGATCATCTGAATTTTCATTATATACAGTCAAAAGAAAAATGTTGGATCTTTTCTTGAGCATGCAAATTCCAGGATTTGGTCAGTTCTGGAATTTGTATTCTTAAACCACAGCTGAGATAGCCCTGGTAAGGTGTTTTAAGATAAAGTCTTGGATAAGCCAACACGTCCTCATCTTAAATTTATATTCTTTGTACTATAACAAGGCATAAAAAGAACAGAGAGTCTTTCAGGTAACCAAGTCACACATTATTAATGTTAATACAACGAATTTCATCTGACATTTTAAAGAGCATCAATACAGGAATTTGTGTCTAATTGAGCAATAAATTTTAAAATTACCTAGAATTCAAAATTTAATAAATTTAAGGAGTCTCAAAAGTGCTTTTTGGAAGTCAGAAAATTTGCATTTGAAACACAAGCAAAAAAATTTTCCCTGCTACAACCCTTCAAAAGGGTTGAATAATATACTACATGTGTTTTTATAGGATCTGTCTCCTATTTACATATGGAATAACGATTAAAAGCACTTAAAGCACAGAAAATGTTAAATTCACAATTTGAAAACTTTGCTGCTGTTTTTATTTGAAATGGTACTGAATAGAGTTTACATTCAATTTTATATAGCACATCAGTGCCAGACAAGTTTTTGTACATTATAAAATTAAAAAAAAAAAAAGATTCCCCCCCACATGGTTTTTTGAAGTGGTTTTCTTCCTCATTTTGTTTGGCTTTCTAGATTTCCCCCTTTTGTGTATTTGATACAGCGAATCACAATTCTTTTCAACATCATAGCTTTGTGAAAGGGATATATCTGTTTTATCTTCTTTCCCATCTATTAATTCTCCAAGCAGCATGCTAGCATTTATGCCGCTCATTAAAGTTAGTTGAAGTGTATACATCCTTAGCCCATCGATTCAGTTTTGCTAGCAAAAGCATAAAAAAGAAATTACATTGGCAGTTTTTGAAGAAAGGACGATATGTCAGGAATCCCCACTGTTACTAGTTATATCTACAGAGTGGTAACTACCGTGCAATCACCCCTTTACTACCACCTTTCATTGAACTTTATAATTTTTGCAAGAGAGGTAAACGGTGTTGATTATTTGAGGGTGAGAATTCAGATGCAGCAAGGTAAAGGCTGGCTGAAGATGGACGAAGGAGGAACGAATAGTGGTTAAGAACTGGAAGAAGAAATGAGGAAAAGGGGGAAAAAAAACAAACAGTGAGGTAGGCGTGAATCTAATCACTATGAAGCAGAAATTGCTTGGTGGGTTAAAAAAAAAAACCAACAACTTTTGGTGGAGATTTTCAGAGTTACAGGAAGAATTCAGGTGGGCAGCCGTCACTGCACCTCACAAGAAATTGTGAACAATATCAAAATGTTTGTTTTGGTGCATTAAAAAAAAAAAAAGCATTGAAGTTGGAAGGTGAAAATCAAGGAATTCACCCATAAACCAAGAAAGTGACATGCTTTTCACTGGGTACTTCCTTTTGTACATCCTTGATTTAATTGTTTGTATCTTTCAGAGTGACTTTTTTTTTTTTTCCTAAGTGCCTACAATTAAGCTTTAATATGCGCATAGAAGTAACTTAACTTTCAGCTTTTTTCAGTCCTGAGATAATATCTACTGTCCAGGCCAAACCTAAAGGGTCCTAGTTATGTGCACCTGAGCAGGACTTTCACAAATGGGCAGCAGTGGAGCACAAGAGAAATCAGCCACGTTACTTTTATTCAAAAGCATCATAGGTGGTTTCCATCCTCTATTTTTACATTGTAGCTTAACTGGTAAAAGAGCCAATGAAGCAGTGGCGGAGCGGTGTGGGTGCGTGTGTGTGTGTCTAATTTTGGTTGTCCCACCCTCAGGAGCCTCTTACAACACAAACTACAGCACAGTTGGTCAGAAATGTCATCACCCTTTGTGAAAACAGGTCATTACACATGTAGAACTAATGAGGACAGAGAGGCAAAACCCAAAAAGGGCCATTCTTCTTCTGCACAGTAGTCACGCATTTTTGCTAAAAAGCAAAGATGGATAAACTTTGTTTCTGATCTCTCACTACTGTCTATCCATGTTGCATTGAGCATGATTTATTAATTAATTGGCATAGTGTATGAAGCAGGGAGCATCTTGCTGACTTCTGAGCCACCTGTTTGTCATATCTAATTCCTGGTGTTGATGGCATGACTTCAATTTTTAAATTCTCAGTCAGCTTGTTGTGGACAACAGAGGATTTTAATATGTGGCATTACTTATTTGGCAAATAGTAGCAGATGCTCCGGATCTTGTGTTGGAAGCTGATTTCTATTTATGCCTTTGTAATTCTCATAGAAATAAGTAGTATGTGGGTATGAGCATTCATATTTTACAAGTTTAAATCAAAATATATTTTAATTATTGGAGATAAATCCAAATATAGTGCAGGAACTAAATGAAATAATGTTTTGGGATGGTTGTAAATTCTGAAGTAATCTGAAATTACATGACTGTAGGTCATGGGAGGTTGGACTAGATGACCTTTGGAGGTCCCTGCCAGCCTGGACAATTCTATGATTCTATGACTGACATCCATCTAATAATTAATTATATTTGAAAAAATAACTGTGAATTTAACATGAAATTGCTATACTTTTTTAATGTTTGTCAAATCTTTCTCTTTTTCTTACTCCCCTGATTGACTAGTATACAAAATGGATTCAATATGCAAATACTTTTTTTCCTTCTAGTTATTTTAAAGGTATTAAGAACAATCAATCATTACATACTCAGAGATTTATCAAGTAAGCAATAAAAATGATTAACAGTAATATCATAAAAATACTTCAGAAGCCTACTCTGAAACGTATATCATCTTGCATGCAATACTGATCAATTAATAATTTGTCAGTAGTCTGATATTTATTTAATATAACCTTTACACCAAGTCTGATTTTCAATAGCATTTAATTAACCTGTGCAATGACTGCAGTTGTGTACATACATTAAAAATTTGTAAAAGTAATGGTCAGTTAGGCAGCAACTGGTATAATTTGTACATACAATGACATTAATTATGCTCTCAAATTAGGCACATCATTGCTCTGGACGGTGTAGAAGTCAGACCTTATAGATGTATTCCCTTCAACTTTTCACAAAGATTTCAAAGTAATATCTATACTTAGTGAAGTTAATTTTTAGTCCAAAAGAGCTATTCTTTGAGGAAAGATTGAACTAAAAAGAGCCATGTAATATAAAAAAATAAACAGCATGTTTATTCAATGTTAATACTTTTTTCTAATAGTGTTACTTTTCCTGTAAGAAAGTGAAAATCAAGGTAAAAGATTTATAAAGGTAGTTTTAAACATTTATTTGGAAAGGGTCGTCTTTTAGCTCTGTAACAAAATACTGTAGCTGTATGAAAAACAATCTACGTGCAATTTCACCAAAAATGTCTCTGTTAACTGTTTAAAGATTGTCTTACCGGCAACGTCCATTACAGTCATTCCCTCGGCAGTGTTGCAGATCTTACCGGCAACGTCCGTTACAGTCATTCCCTCGGCAGTGTTGCAGATTTTAGCTCTTCCTTCACACTCCTTTCATGAATGTTTCACAGCCTGTGACATCATCATGGGCCACTGTTGAAGAGAAGTTAAATTCTGAGGTTTTGTTTTGGTGTGGCTGACATACTGTCACTCTCTCTAGCATTCAAATAGTCTGTCGAAAAGTGTGGGACAACTCATACTCCTCAGAAGTTGCTTAATAGTCAAATGACATCCCTGAGTTGGTTTATAGTGAGCTCCCACTTAAGAGATTATTTTTAAATCCACGAAAGCGGTGCTTATGACAAGGAATCAACAGATGGACTTCAGAGATGAGACATGTGGCCACCAAGAAACAGCTTAGCTACTGTGTGTCACCTTTGCAATAACTTGTTTTTTCCCTGGACAATCCTATAAAATTACTAGTGTTTTACAGAATAAATTTCTGGCCTCTGTTCCTGACCAAGCCAAATTACCACACTCTCAAAGTTAGGTAGGGCCTCCACAGGCATGGTTCCTTCAGGTCAGTTCTCTAAACTGTCTGAAATGTTTTGTTGCCTGGGCTTCTTTACATCCTGAGAGGGATGAGCTGGTAAGCTCTTTAATGCTGATCATGTATTTCTCCTTAGTGAGCTTGTTAGCAATAATGCATTTAGATGTAAGTTGATCAAAAAGTTTTAATAAGCATACATAAGAATATGGGGAAATAGACAAGGAGTGAGAAGGTAACAGCACTGACTGGTCATTACAGTTGACTTTGGGGATCATCACCTACCAAAGGCAATGCCTTGGTCAATATGAACTGCCAATTTTGGTGGTCAACTCAATTTCTAGATGCAATTATATTTACTGCTTTCTGGTTCATATCTGCAGAGGTTTATTCTAAGGTGGTCTGTGAGAAGGTTTCAGTCCAGAAGGAGGACAGAACTCTTTATAGAAGGTTCACTGCATTTTAGCTTACAAAGTAAAGAAGTCAGTTGAATAAAAAAAAAAAAGAAAGAAATATTATCAGGTTCCATATTTTGTAATTTGAATACTATATGAATAGAAAATTTCTAACATCAAGCCCAAGATTTAGTTTAAAATTAATTCAGTCAAAACTACAATTTATTGAAATGGTATTGAAATTCATGTCCGTTGTGCACACAGACACCGTCAGAGACATGGGAACCAAGACTAGCTATTTTTAAAATTTGATAGGAAATTTCAGTCCTGTGAAGTTTGGCATTTTTTGCTAATAAGATTTTAAAGTTCAATGAATGTTCATTGCATTAGTTACATGTCATCCATGCCCTGGACTGTACCCTATTGCTATACTAAAAAAACATAACCCTTTGCTATTTTTTCTTGGTATTCTCAGTTCCTATTTTTAAAGGGATAATATTTTATTTTGCAGTAGAAGAGTCTGCTTCTACCATGGAAGCATTCTTTAAGTACTATACAATAACATAAATTAAATAAAATACTAGTGTATAAAATTATATACACTATATGTAAGTGTATATAAATTATATATAATTTCTATATATTACAAATATAACATAAAAAGTATAAAATTATATAGTTTAAATAAATAAACATGTTAAAATTATAAAATTATACAATATATAATTATATAGTTTCAAAATTACATTAGACCCTCAAGGGATAGAAAAGGCATTTGAACACTACCTTCATCTTCCAAGGCAGCCTGTTCTGTGAGATATGAATAGATAACCGTATGGAATTTAGGACTTGGCAAAATGCAACCTATGGCTTCAGGCCTAAAATAAAAAATAAATAAAAATATTTAAAAAATCACTAAGCTAAATTCAGAGGTAAATCTAAAGGAATTTAAGTTGGAATGGTTTATATTCTTCTGCTATACAATATCTGAAACATGTTGTGGTGGGTTGACCCCAGCCAGCAGCTAAGCTCCCACCCAGTCACTCATTCAAACCCACCCAGCAGGACAGGGCAGAGAATTTCAAGGGCAAAAGTGAGAAAAACCTTATGGGTTGACATAAGGACACTGTACTAAGTGAAGAAAAAAACCCCAAGAAACACAAAATCAAGTGATGCCAAAGTACTCTTTGCTTCCTACCAGCAGACCAGAAAGTTGACTTCACCCAAAAGTTGACTATATCCAAAGTTACACAGCAAACACCTTTGGAAATTAATGCACTAATCTAAAGGAAGATGAAGCCGAAGTAGTAGAACTTCAAAACCAAAAATGACAGAAAATGACTGTTAGTGGAGGCGGTAGATAACAAAAGGATTTGAGAAGTCAGAAGTTAAAGCAGGGTGTGCTCCATGTTTCCTTTTCTCACACTTTCTTTTGGAAACTGACATGCAAATTAAAACATTTGAGTCATCTATGCAACGTTGTCAAGATTTATATAGGCCTAAAGAACCTAATTCAGTATAAGGAAACCAAAGGGAAGTAATATCCTTTATGCCATTTTAGATTTTTGCAGCAAAACGTTGCTGATTGTTTTGAAATAGCTTGATTTATATAGAAAAGAATGTTCTTTATCCATACTGGATAATAAAAAACCCAAAAGAGAAAGGTTGGCTCAAATGGCAGCTCAATATTTGGTATTCTTTCCAGCATCCTTTTTTCTCAGTCATCCGTTTTTAAGTTCTATTTCTAAAGTATTTGTTTACTGGAAATAATCATCTGAGTGCAGTATGAAAAGCCTATAAAGTCAAGCGAAACAAGCTCACCTGTTCCCAATACTAAGGTGCAGAAAGGATCTCTATTAAAGATCTGTAGCAACTAATAATGTCTCTGCTCAGTGAAAGGCTGAAAGCAAAGGGGAGAATAAGTGAGTCTTCCCATTTGATTTAATAAGTAAATGAAAGCCAGCACCCCTGAAAACCACTGGAGCATAAAATGACCTCAGTTTGTCTGAACTGGGAGGAGCTCAGTGAGATGAACATCACTGGTTTTTATTATAATACATGAATCTTAAAACTATTTTAATCACAAACCAAGGAAGAAATTTTACAAAGGTTTTGCAACGTGAGTTACCTATGTGAAAGAAAGAGGAGGAAGATTCAAACAAGTCTGTGTTCACTCACAGAAGTGTTCCTCAGACCCGTAAGCAGCAAGTTGAACTGCTGCAAGAACTGAGATGAAGCAGCTGTGGAAAAGCAAAAGCACATGCCATGTACCTGACAAGCAAAGATGTTCCTAGTGTGATCAGGCTTTACCTTACAGCACAGAGGTTAATGGCAAACAAAAACTGAGAAAAGTGATTTGTACTGTACACATTCACAACTAGAAAATATCAAATGTTTTTATCAGTCAGGCAAGATGTTAAAAGTGTGATATCCATACACACCTTTCTCATTTCACTTTACACATATCTTATGTTAAAATTAATACATGTGAAACCTTAGCTTATAATTTCCAAACTCTGGGTTATAACTTCAGCGTTCTTTCATTGACCATTTATTTTATATAATTATTTAATTTTTTTTTTCAATGGAACTAGCATTTGGAATTCCGGCATTGCTATAGCACACACAAAAATTGGTCACAGAATATAAAAGGTATTAAACTCATATGAAATATATTCAGTTCAACAGCAACAGCTGGGACAAGAAACTCTCTCTATATAAATATATATATATCCTGAACAATAGTCTTTGCTTGAAGAAATCTACCCAGCTTACCTCAAGGACAACAGGACACCCTTGAATTTTCACTCCTGTTCTTTCATAAAGTTGGTTTTCTGGGCATTGACATTGTTGACACTAAGTTACTCATTCGATGACATGCCCTAACAAAAATAACAGTATTTTCATATTAATTTTTTCAATCCTTTCAAATTATTCACCTTTTGAAACGGAGGCACCTCTCAGAACAGTCTTTCACTTCACTAAGTAAACTTCGCAGCCTTTGCACCCAGCCAAATGATAAATACTCGGCCCCTGAAAAATGGCGGGAAAACCAAAGGAGAAAAGCTGTGTGTCTTTCTTGCATAAAAAATAGGTAAGATCTCTGACTAGGTAATCAGCCAGAGATAGATTAGTCTTATATTACATCTTTAGACGTCTGCTAGTTATTTTCTAGATTATTTTCTAGAATAGCTTCTGGAATGGGTCTAAAGTCCGTCAGCATATAGTTTAACCAGAAACAATTTCTCAAGCACTGATAAATAAAAATATTAAAGCAATATCGTCAGCTTGAGAATTATTTCCCATATTGACATGAGAAAAACTACTTTAACCAAGTTAGTTCTTATTCTCCTGCTTTTGCCTGATACGACCAAGAAAGCATTTTTACATTTTTAGTGTTAATTTCTATTAATGTTATTTGTACATTCCAATATTTCTAGTAACAATCATTTTTACTAAATATTTACTAAGACAAAAGGATCCTATGGATGAAAAAAAAAAAAAGAGAGAGCATGTGGTTCTATTTTTGAGAGGGTAAGAATCAAGAGGGGTTCAATAAAATAAAAACATTTTCTTATTAAAATTAATAAATGAGTATTAAAAAAGGTGAACTCTGCTGAGTTTTCTGTGGGTTATAGTTTTCTAGTAAAATGGTTGCACAAGTTGAGATATAATGAAAAGTTAGTTTACCAGAAAAGTTTAGAAGAACTTGAAAATATAGTCCTGGACATAAAAATCTTCAGTGCTGCGGTCTTGTTTTGATTTACAGGAAATGCAAAGGGAATGCTGCTGTTGGAGTCAGGCACTTTCTTCTATTCAATAAACCTAGTTTGAATTTCTGTTGTTACTGGGGAAAGGTGGAGTTTCTCTCTTCATGGCTCCGGTGACTGGTTTAATGTATCTTCTGTCATGCTGCTGCTGGGGAATTCATCTCTTAAGGGAAAGAAGTACAGAAAAAGAGTAGTAAACAGCACAGCAATCTATAAAACTATTGGCATTTTGAGCAGGTTCAGTATGTCTATGATTAAAAGCAAATAGCGCGTACATGCTGATGTTTTCTCTCTGCTTTTGAAGGACACAGTGTTCTGGGTTTATTATATTAATGCTAATTTGAGCCTCTATATCAGTATAGTATTTTTATTTGACAAGACTGTGGTCCTAAGATCATTCCTCATGTTGGGAGTGCTTTAAAGCAAAGAGCACTTTACCTACCTGTCCAACAGTCTGCTATTGAATGACTATGATTCATTCACTGGATGGGAAGAAGGTTCCTTGAGATCAGTCTGGAAAGCAATTTGTCATTAGATTAGCACATTAGCTTTCTTCAGATTCATTTGTGAGATTCTTTGCAGGAAATAGTGGCTAATAAAGTAAGGAAGTTACGGAAGAATATTGAGGCCCTATTAAATCAATGACCTCAATTCTTCCTCAAACACAAGAAAGGACAGCTGGACAACCACCCATGAAGTTACATTTATTTTCTAAGAAATAATAAAACCAGTTTGCGCTCATAACACTGAGTCTTAACACACAAATCGATTTAACACTTTCAATTGTCATTCTCTTTCCACAGCCAGTGTGAGTGCTATCACCTGGTGACTGCCACTAATGTAAGCTCAGTCCTAACACCCCGGTCAGAATCCCACACCCCTAAAAGCAGGGCCTGGGAAGGCATGATTTATAACGTGCTGGTCTCTGAACTCAAACTGCTGGGTTGCACTTTCTTAAATCCTGCAGAGAGCTTTGCTTGGGGTCTGAATAAACAGCTGAATTTCAGGTTGATAAAATGCTCTGTGAACCTAAAATATTGAGTGTTATATACAAACATTAGTCTTCAGAGTCTCTACTTTTTATGGCCCAGCTTTTGAACTTACTTATGAGAAGAACATTAGAAAAGTAAGTATAATGCATACTTATGGACAAGGAGATAGAACAGGAAGGTTGGATTTAAAAAGAAAAACAGAAAAAGCAGAGTAAAGGGAAGTGGAAGGGAAAATATTTCAAAGAAAGTTTAAATACATCATTGTCTTGTGACTTTTAGCAGTTCATCTTCAAATGACCCTTCATTCTTGTCTTTTGAGGATCCATGTTTAGCATCAAAATCACCAACACTTTCTTGCCAGGAGTTTTTGTGTTTCAAAAAGCAAAAACCTGCTTTTTGGTTTGACTTTGTATGTGAATTGCTTAGGGGAAAAAAAAAAAAAAAGGTATATCTATACCTTATGTAAACCTTATGTCAAGTAGTGAAATTTGTATTCTACAGTGAATAGAAGGGGTTTGGTTCTCCATAGTACACCCAGGACTTCATCTAAGGATTAATTTTTTGGTTCATCTGTGTATGTGTATATGTATTTATTATTTTTCTCCAGTATATTATGTTAATGCATGAATACACCTTTCCAGGAACCAGAACCAAGTTGTCATGGTTTGGGCAGTATAGCTTGGCGGGATGCTGCCTGGGCAGCAGTAATAATCCCATGTGTGATTTACTATCCTCTCCATGTTAGAGACAGAAGAGGCTCACTTTTTATTAATTTTAAATACTGAAGAAAAACTGGCTAAAAGATTGATCTCCCAGTTGGTCTGGTTTATGGACAAGCCAGAAGCAATTCAGACAGGCACCTACCAGTGAATATTTGAGGAAGTCACGGTCTCGTAGCTCACCGTGTGTTTCCTGGGGCACTCCAAGGCCTTGGCAGTCAGGGAGAGGTCTTTCATTTTGCTCAGAGCTACCTCCTCCTCCTGTTCACATGCAAAGGCCAAGTACATGTGCAGTTCCTGCACAGGAAATTTATAGAGTCTTTTTCAGCAAGTAGCAAAATTAGCCTCTTCACCTTTCTCAGATCTGTGTGCTGCATCTTTTCTAAACAGGTAAAATCCCATATATTAATGGTGTTCCTTGGGGAGCCTCTTTTCCCCGGTACTCTTTCACATCATATCATCCTCTGGGCTCAAAGGCCACGCAGTAATTAAACCCAGAGAGTGACCTTAGCAGGGAAAGGCTTTAGGATGTATTATAAATTCTGGATATGTAAAAGAGGGGTTTTTACAGTATAATCTGCTTCTAACATTGATATTTGTCCAAAAGCAACATATGCACTGAGTTTCTGAAAAACTGTTTTTATGCTGGATTTCAATAACTGTGAATATGTGATTTATATTTGTATTAGAGTGAGGTACCGTGTTCAACTCTCCTGACATATAAGAAAATATCGCCATCTGTTGCTCTGTGCAATAAGTGCAGCTACTTTCTACTGATGGCTGGTTTTTTCAACCAATTTTCATTGCCCTCTTTGTACCTCTGCTGTTACAAGAATTCAATTGTTTTCAGAAAAACCTGGGCAATTCCTGTTTCACACTAGAGTAGCTTAATGAATTTCAATGAACTTACATGGTAAAATGTTGAAATAAGCATAATATTTTTATTTTTCATTAATGGGGTTTGTTAAGGATTTATGGGAATTATGTCATTGAGCAAAGGGTGATTTCTTTAATTGTTAGCTGTTAGGGTGGCTAACTGTATGGCTGCTGAGAAAAAAAAAAAAGTGCATTTAGTGCTGTCACTGTTACTTAAAAATCCTTGACTCTTACCTTGATGCTATAATGAAACAAATAGTCTGAGGTAACCGTTAGGGAAACAGATTAGAATTTGGAATACAGAAAAACCAGGAAAGAATAATAATCTTATTCTAACACATGCTCTCTCTGAATTTCTAATACATAATATCTAAGAAAGTTACTTAAAAATCCTTGACTCTTACCTTGATGCTATAATGAAACAAATGGCCTGAGGTAACTGTTGTGGAAACAGTTTAGAATTTGGAATACAGAAGAACCTGGAAAGAATAATAATCTTGTTCTAACACATGCTCTTTCTGAATTTCTAATACATAATATCTAAGAAAGGCTTTTATATATTAAAATTTTCCTTTTTCTTTTTTTTTTTTTTTTTCACTCAGATACTAGGCTCACCATTTAATCTTTTAATGGCCAAGAAAATAAGCAAAAAAAAAAATCTATGCAAATACAAAAATTTTCAACTCCAAATAAGATATATGATGCCTACAGTCTTCTGCTTTATTCACAATCTATTCAAATTAGCTTGCACACTTCTAATTTCTCAGGTCAAGTTGTACTGTACTCTTTTTTTACCAATAAGTCACACACAAGCAGTATATAAAGGTAGAGAAGACTAGAGAAATTTGGTTGCATTTAGGAGGACTGTGGGTCTTTCAAACTCAACCACCTGCATTTCAAACTTCACTTCTGAATTCTTACAGACATGCGTCTGATGAGGCAGGAGGTGGAGCAAACTAGATTTCACAAGAGGAAAGCAAAACTCTGTCAACAGTGCAAGTTTAACTTGTTCTCTCAAAAGCACTTTTTCCTCATATTCCAGTTCTGACTATCTGATTAAATGTCTCCCCCTTTCTCATCCTTCCTGTTCTTTTTCAGTCTTCTGCTAACTCCTGATTCTGAACTGCACCTTATTCCTTCCCTCTAGTTTTGATCTACAGCTTCTTGAAAATTTGATGAACAGTATCACTCAGCATATGAAATCGCAAATAGCTCAACATTGATGCCAGCTCAGTATTGTTATTTTTGTTCATTATGTGTTATTTCCAAAAGGCACAAGCAAAATACCTTGTTTACAAATATGGGCATCACGGTCTCATCAGTGTCCACGAGGCTTTGATTCACATTTATGGATGGTAATCTACAACTAGCAAAAAGGAGCTTCCTATTATGACTTGTCCACTGGGCACTGAATTACTGTATTAACTATAGAAGCAATCCAGGAAGATTATCCTCATTAGATTGCAGCTAGTTTTTGCGGATAGTCACTGCAGAAATACCACAATACTGTGAAATCTGTATGTATCTGCCTTTAAAATATTTTATGTATCTTTCTCTGTTATGGATCACAGCTGCTAATACGACAGTTCCAGATTACTTACAGATAACGATCTAAATAGCTTTCTGTATTGTCACTTCTTTCTTCTGTTTCTTCCTCCAGCTCCTTATTTACTTTTTTCTTCTTCAAAAGTAGTAGAACATCTGTCCACAGAAAGTCTGGCTCCAACTGTACTTGCCTTGTAGTTCTATACCAACCTATGAATGCAAAGAGACATACAGTTGTCACTAGGCACTATTTTGTTACTGCTGAAAAAGGCTAGCTACAAGACATTGCTAGATTATTGACAAAAATAAACTTGTATTACTGCATAAAAATCAGTAGGAATCTCATTTTTTGAAGGAAGTGTGATAATTTTGAATGTTTATCCGAATTTTACATTCCCCAAAATGGTTTCAGAACTTTTAAGATCTAGTTATGATTGGACCTTTCCCCCCTGTCTATATCCTAAACCCCAGACCTGAAGACTAATTCTGAAACAGGGATACTAGCAAAATTATAGGATTATTCTAGGTGTACATCATGAGATCTGAATCTATTTTATCCACCTCTGTAAAGTACTTTTGTTCTAATTCTCTGCTGTGCCTGTACTCTGTAGTTATCCTTACCTTTTCTCTTACTGACCTTATGAGACTTACACATATATTTAAAGGAAGACAACTTTTATACTGCTTGCTGTGCATAGCTTTTTCTTAAACACTGGTTTTTTAAGTTGCAGGAGAACATCTGTGAAATAAATGCTTGTTTTACAGCCAGGGTAAATCAGAAACAGACATGTAAATAAGACAGCACACTTACACCGTAGCTGAGTGGAAGTCAGTCTTCTGGCTTTCTTTAATCAAGCTTTTATGAAGTGAAGACTTATTTTATTCATATTCACCATGATCTTAAACGCTGTGTTTTTAAGTTACAGGAGAACATCTGTGAAATAAATGCTTGTTTTACAGCCAGGGTTAATCAGAAACAGACATGTAAATAAGACAGCACACTTGTACCGTCGCTGAGTGGAAGTCAGTCTTCTGGCTTTCTTTAATCAAGCTTTTATGAAGTGAAGACTTATCTTATTCACAATCTCAATTTTAACATTTTCTTCAGACCATTTTTTTTCTGGTTCTAATTCTGAAACATGGATACTAGCAAAATTATAAGATTATTCTAGGTGTACATCGTGAGATCTGAATCTATTTTATCCACCTCTGTAAAGTACTTTTGTTCTAATTTTCTGCTGTGCCTGTACTCTGTAGTTATCCTTACCTTTTCTCTTACTGACCTTATGAGACTTACACATATATTTAAAGGAAGACAACTTTTATACTGCTTGCTGTGCATAGCTTTTTCTTAAACACTGGTTTTTTAAGTTGCAGGAGAACATCTGTGAAATAAATGCTTGTTCTCTGCTGTGCCTGTACTCTGTTGTTATCCTTACCTTTTCTCTTACAGACCTTATGAGAGTTACACATATATTTAAAGGAAGACAACTTTTATACTGCTTGCTGTGCATAGCTTTTCACCATGATCTTAAACGCTGTGTTTTTAAGTTACAGGAGAACATCTGTGAAATAAATGCTTGTTTTACAGCCAGGGTAAATCAGAAACAGACATGTAAATAAGACAGCACACTTACACCGTAGCTGAGTGGAAGTCAGTCTTCTGGCTTTCTTTAATCAAGCTTTTATGAAGTGAAGACTTATTTTATTCATATTCTGAATTTTAATATTTTCTTCAGACCATTTTTTTTTGGTTGGTTGGTTGGTTTTTTTATGGTGAAGAAGGCCATGTCCTTTGGGATAAAACACAAGATTTATTTTCCTTCACCTCACCAGTAAAGTTGCATCATTTATTTACAGTTTTGTCACCGTTACTTATTCACAATCTCAATTTTAACATTTTCTTCAGACCATTTTTTTTCTGGTTGTTTGGTTGGTTTTTTTATGGTGAAGAAGGTCATGTCCTTTGGGATAAAACACAAGAATAATTTTCCCCCACCTCACCAGTAAAGTGGCATCATTTATTTACAGTTTTGTCACCGTTGAACTTAATGATTTATTTAGAAGTGACACACAAAGAATATTACTATCTGCTTATTATTTTAACACAGCTACTACCTATGACTTAACCCTTCAGTTCCCAACATCTTGCAAGGTTGTAGTCTGATAACTAGTCAGCACTTCCACATATAATGGGAGCTCAGCCAGATCCAGAGGATGACGTACACATCTAAATGAGACTCAGGGACACATGTTCAAAACTTCATCTTGAGAACCTCCACACAAATTA
Source organism: Calidris pugnax (assembly GCF_001431845.1). Taxonomy (NCBI): domain Eukaryota; kingdom Metazoa; phylum Chordata; class Aves; order Charadriiformes; family Scolopacidae; genus Calidris; species Calidris pugnax. Next base: position 966,654 of record NW_015090909.1, read on the forward strand.
AGCCTAGAAAAGCCAAAAGACAATACATATGTCCTATTTCTTTCGTTATCACTGAAGATCGTTGCTGTGCGAACTCAAACAAGGCATGGTACCTGCCAGAAGATTTCTGGTAAGACACGGTGTGGCAACATTTCGCCCATTCTCAAACACCTGCTACTACCTGCTTAATGCTGCTGTCATCACCAAGTAATTTGTTTTGCATGCACGTGTGCAAAAAATACTCCAACAAAACTTCCCATGACAGGATAATCTCACTGTTCTGGTTTAGAGAATAGTCCTACTTCTGATAACTAGTCAGTACTTCCACATAAAATGGGAGCTCACCCAGATCCAGAGGATGACATACACATCTAAATGAGACTCAGGGACACGTGTTCAAAACTTGATCTTGAGAACCTCCACACAAATTAAGCCTAGAAAAGCCAAAGGACAATACATATGTCCTATTTCTTTCATTATCACTCCAGATCGTTGCTGTGGGAACTCAAACAAGGCATGATACCTGCCAGAAGATTTCTGGTAAGACATGGTGTGGCAACATTTCTGCCCATTCTCAAACACCTGCTTCTACCTGCTTAATGCTGCTGTCATCACCAAGTAATTTGTTTTGCATGCACACATGCAAAAAATACCCCAACAAAACTTCCCATGACAGGATAATCTCACTGTTCTGGTTTAGAGAATAGTCCTACAAACAGTTGGACCATTAAAAAATGGTCACAAGTGGCCAAAAACAGAGCAATGGGAGGACTTTTTCAACTATATCCTTGATTCTGCACATATTTTCCTCGGCATGTGGGTGGATCCATTGACTATTTTTAGTAACTATATAAAAAAGAAAATTCAGCAACTTAGCAAAGGAAATGACAACAAAGTCAAACGACTCCAGAATCTGTCAAAGTCAGAGGTGCAGAAGCTAGAACAATTCATTAATGCTCCATGCAAGAAGATCTGAATTATTTTAAGAGCACTGTATTTGCATTTTAGATATAGTAGAATGAACTAATTATGAAATGTATGCGTCAAAGATTTCAATTTCAGGCTTGACTTTACTTTGGAGATTAATTTTTTACTTTATCATTTTTGCAGGCAGTTCAGTGGACAGCCTTATTTGAATGTTACTCATTGTTCAGTGATGTATGAAGTGTATTTAATCAATGTGAAGAAAGTAATATCAAACTATTATTAGAAGCATCAAATGGTCTAAAAAAATCTCAAAAGGAAGGTCAAAAGGTAACACCTCTGCTAACAATATGAGAAACAATGTATTAAACTTATTCTTTACATCCATGTCTTTCATGGCATAGACATTATCTTTTTTCACATAAAATTACAACGTAAAATGTGGGTGTTTTATCCCCTTGATTAAAAAATTCATATATATAGTGGACCAAGTAAGTTTTCAATGTTCTGCTAAGAGACTATTTTAAAGTTGATGTGCATTTTAAATGGCTGGCTGAAAAATCTTTTGATAGGACAGTTCTTGTGTTCATCACTAAACCACTTGTCAGTGTGTTAGTTATTACAGAATCAGGTAATGTCCAACAAGGACGGCTATTTCAATAATTCACATTTCTGCAAGTATTACAAACCCCTCTTTATTAAGATCCAAAGCTGATCTTAATAAAACTATCACATGATCCGCTATTTTATCCTTTTTAATCTTTTCAGATCAAACACAATGACAAACACGTTGTCTTAATTTTGACAAAGACAACTAGACATAAGAAAGTATTTGTCCGAAAGCTATGAATGAGAAAAACATCAATTTTTGAGCCAGCAGTGCCAACCCTGTCATCCAGTGTTGCTCCATGTGAAGTGCAGATGTGATTTCAGTACCAGACCAACCAACCAACAGCCACCTTCTAAAATAATCTTCAGTGGGTGCCATAGGTTAAAATCCTCTGGATATAGAACCAGAAGTCTATCAACACCACCACAGACTTAACAGCAGTGGGTTAGGTTAGTGTGGGAAGCACATCATGCCAGATGGAAAAGTTACTGTCCAAAAGAACCAAAGATATGCCAACAGGCAACATTTTTTTGACAAAATTGGACTGGAAATATTTATTTTTGATATTTATTGCTTCACATGCATGGATTGAATAAATAGTAATGGATCAAGAAAGATTAAAAAAAATAAAATAAAAATCCTCCCAAGTCCTATATGGCTTGCACTTTCTATGTCAAGGAAGGCATCAACTCTAGCTCGGAGGTCCAGAAGTTACTTCTGAAATGAACAGAAGGGACTTGAAGGAAGAAACTACACACATGCAAACTGTTGACAAGGTAAGATAGCTCAAAGGGTAATTTTCTATGTCTGTTGGTACTAAGAAATAAATTCATTACCTAACAAAAAAGTGATGACATTTATACTCTGACTTTTGGAGTAAGTTTCTGATTAAGTTATGGGTAACTCAATTTTTTTCATTTGTTCTTTCAGTTAACTGTTTTCAAATAAATTAATTTCACACCATTATTAAAATGAATTATTGTCTCCTTTTTGTCTTTTTAACACATTTGTAAGATCTTATCCAGTAACAGCTGATGACTTTACTTTTGTCTTTATCTCCATTATCTCCATTACTATAACCATTACTTTACCTCCATTACTTGCATTTTCACAGGCATAAAGCAAAAAGACTTCTATAGAGAAGACTGGGGACTTCTATTGAGAATGGTCTATTAAGAATGAGCAGTATTTCAAGTCATTATTAAAAATGCTTTCAGTGAAAGAGCAAAACTTTTCTTGAATTTGATACATTTGCTTCAACAATTTCTGCTTTGACTTAGCGTGTTGCAGAGAATGCCGTGTATATTTACAGTTAACCTCACACAAATATATTGCACATGTTTATAAATATTTATAAATATTTATAAAGAGAAATGACAGCTGATATACAAGAACACACAGGCTGACAGACAGGAAAATATTCCTATCTTCTCAACCTTGGAAGCAACGAACACGCAAAACCATCTGAAGTTTCAAAGTAAGTATTCCACGGGATCAATTACATCTTATGGATGACCTTCATTCTGTGAACACAGCAAATATCTTTTAAACCTCACTACCATGAAGAGTTCCCCTGGCTTGGCTTGCAGAAATCAAGCATAACTAAGTCTTTTCAGGATTAGGGTTATACTTACAGAATACTTTTCCTTCTAATTTGATGATCAGAGGCGACTGTACAACATCCCTGGTGGAAAGTACTATTAGAAATGCAGCCGGCTACTTTAATAGCTTTTGATGTGACTGGCGTTTCCCCCCTTCTTCAATGAGCGTTGAGCATACAAATTATTGCTGTCTTCCTTCCTTCCCCTGATGTATTTTTTTACCTGTATTTGAATAGCTATACTTACATGTGAAGGCTACTAAAACTACACAGCCTGACAGATAGCAGTCACATACCCAAGCACGCAACTTTTGATTCAATTCCTGATTAATTATTTTATTGAGCAAAATTAATATATTAAGTCTAGATTTAATACAGTTAGAAAATTTCACCATTTAGTGTCACCCTAAATCACTCCATGATGTACTTTCTGCTTGCTAACAGCAACAAGTATATCAATGTGACTAAGAACGGAGCTGTATTCTTAAAGCAATAAAACCGCTGTTACAGTAATTTAAGATTACTAGGTATATTAAAAAAAGCATATAAAGTTGTTAAATGCAAATAAGTACTACAAGTATGAAAGGCTATCAGTGGGCTAAGTTCATCCTGTGTTATTAAAGTACCTCTTATTGGTGACTTTATCTGATTTACAGATGAACATTGATGAAATAAACAACAGGAAAAAAAGTTTCTCTTAAAAAATTAAACACCCACTATCATGCTGTTATGAAAATAGCCCTCTCTGAAAAAGGTGGTTTAGCATTAAAGGGCAACAGAGGAAATCCCAAAGCTTCATTATGTTTCTCATGATTTATCAAAACCACAGACTATTTTCATTTTTTCTTTTCCAAGTAGCAACCTTCAAATGACATGTCTGCACAGCAAATTAAACCTACTCCACTTTGTTAGATGTAGCATAAACTAAAACTATCAGAAATGCTATTTCCTCTTGTGCTGCAATTACCACATTAAATTCTCCATTTAGAAGGATGGGAAACATGTATGTTACCTTGTTCCACAAGGGATTCTCTGATTTGGAATGTGTCCGCTGGCCAAGTGTCCTTGCCCCTTCATGCTTCTTCCCTCTACAGGTGGGCAAAGCAAAAAACTGGATTTTGAAACTTGAAGTTTGCGTTACGTGCTGAGGATATTCAGATACAGCTTCCAAGCATTGTTGGCAAACATAACCTGTACTGTAACAACACCCTGATCCTGCAGCTGAACTCTCTTTCAAGAATGTGTCACATTTTTTTTCATTTAGGTCTACCATTCCAGCATTGATTTTTGAGCTTCATTTTAAATAGCTTCTTGACATAATGGACCACTGAGATGCAAAAATACATGACAAAATAAATGTTAACATGTTAATTAGAAATATTAAAGTGCTAAATACTATTAAATTGTACAGTAAAGAAAAAGATTGGCTGGTATGTATCACCTGCTTGAAACATCAATAATAACCATTTAACAATATCATAACGTACTTCAACTACACTACCTATTTAAAAGAGGCCTCTCCCTATCTTAGATACACAAATATAGACCTGATTTTAAAATGTCTTGGAAGTATACTCAATTTCATGTATGTGCTTAAATTTATATTTGATTTATCACTTAAATTACTTAACAGAATGTTCTGCCAGAGTTGTCTTATAATGTCAACTATAGCGACCACTTACAGACAGATTCAGCATATTAAATTTTCACTTCAGGTTCTTTAGTATATAGATCTCAGGTTCATAAAAGTTCATTGAATGTCAGATGTACCTCAGTTACTCATCCTGGTTCACTTAAATCCCTGGTATCAAAGCTAGAATTTGAGACCTATTTTTGAGGCATATATTTTTTATTAATAGGGAGGTTTCCTTATCTTCCGTAAGTTTCTGTGAAATTCTACAGGCTTTAAGAGTCTCACTTTTATTCAATGAAATTTAGGTTAGGTATATAAGAATTTCAGTTTAATTCTCAGAAGTTATGAGAATTAATAAATCAGAGTATAATTTATCTGTGTCACTAGACATTCAAATTTTTAAAAGAAAGGATTAGAAAGATGTAGAAGAATAAACAGAGTAATAGTCAAAGGATCATGTTAATTTAACACCATCTCACGTTTAAAAGAAAAGACAATCTTAAGTAAAGGATCTTAAGGAAATATCAATTAAGATACTTTCTGCTAGCTATTATCAAAGAAAAGCTCAAGAATATCCTGTATACTTGCTCTGACATTTACATGGGATGAAGGGGCCAAGGAATGTTCACAAAGCCTTGGAAAAGAGCATTGCAGGGGTGCAGATCAAACAGAAGAGCTGAAAGATGCTGCAGTCTACTAAGAAGCAGCTAGAGCTTTTGTGCAATTTAAGTACAAAGAGGAAGTGCATTTTTGTGGATATATTTTCTTTCTTTACTTTTGGTTTAGCAAAACAGATATGAGATTTCATTTTGCTTTGTTTGCTGTTTGTTTTTTATCTCCACACCTGACTATGGGCCAGAGTAATTGGAACTAGGCCAACTTTACTCCTAGAGAAGTAAAAGAAATCTACTCTGGAAGCAGAAAGAAATAACTGAGAAAATGTGAGTTTAGTTATCCTATTCATTTTTTATTGAATTTCTTGAATTCTCACTGTTCTGGTTTAGAGAATAGTCCTACAAACAGTTGGACCATTAAAAAATGGTCACAAGTGGCCAAAAACAGAGCAATGGGAGGACTTTTTCAACTATATCCTTGATTCTGCACATATTTTCCTCGGCATGTGGGTGGATCCATTGACTATTTTTAGTAACTATATAAAAAAGAAAATTCAGCAACTTAGCAAAGGAAATGACAACAAAGTCAAACGACTCCAGAATCTGTCAAAGTCAGAGGTGCAGAAGCTAGAACAAGAAAAAAATGTTAGAGCAACACAAGAGATGAGGAGGACTATTTTTAGTAACTTTATAAAAAAAAAAACAACAGCAACTTAGCAAAGGAAATGACAACAAAGTCAAACGACTCCAGAATCTGTCAAAGTCAGAGGTGCAGAAGCTAGAACAATTCATTAATGCTCCATGCAAGAAGATCTGAATTATTTTAAGAGCACTGTATTTGCATTTTAGATATAGTAGAATGAACTAATTATGAAATGTATGCGTCAAAGATTTCAATTTCAGGCTTGACTTTACTTTGGAGATTAATTTTTTACTTTATCATTTTTGCAGGCAGTTCAGTGGACAGCCTTATTTGAATGTTACTCATTGTTCAGTGATGTATGAAGTGTATTTAATCAATGTGAAGAAAGTAATATCAAACTATTATTAGAAGCATCAAATGGTCTAAAAAAATCTCAAAAGGAAGGTCAAAAGGTAACACCTCTGCTAACAATATGAGAAACAATGTATTAAACTTATTCTTTACATCCATGTCTTTCATGGCATAGACATTATCTTTTTTCACATAAAATTACAACGTAAAATGTGGGTGTTTTATCCCCTTGATTAAAAAATTCATATATATAGTGGACCAAGTAAGTTTTCAATGTTCTGCTAAGAGACTATTTTAAAGTTGATGTGCATTTTAAATGGCTGGCTGAAAAATCTTTTGATAGGACAGTTCTTGTGTTCATCACTAAACCACTTGTCAGTGTGTTAGTTATTACAGAATCAGGTAATGTCCAACAAGGACGGCTATTTCAATAATTCACATTTCTGCAAGTATTACAAACCCCTCTTTATTAAGATCCAAAGCTGATCTTAATAAAACTATCACATGATCCGCTATTTTATCCTTTTTAATCTTTTCAGATCAAACACAATGACAAACACGTTGTCTTAATTTTGACAAAGACAACTAGACATAAGAAAGTATTTGTCCGAAAGCTATGAATGAGAAAAACATCAATTTTTGAGCCAGCAGTGCCAACCCTGTCATCCAGTGTTGCTCCATGTGAAGTGCAGATGTGATTTCAGTACCAGACCAACCAACCAACAGCCACCTTCTAAAATAATCTTCAGTGGGTGCCATAGGTTAAAATCCTCTGGATATAGAACCAGAAGTCTATCAACACCACCACAGACTTAACAGCAGTGGGTTAGGTTAGTGTGGGAAGCACATCATGCCAGATGGAAAAGTTACTGTCCAAAAGAACCAAAGATATGCCAACAGGCAACATTTTTTTGACAAAATTGGACTGGAAATATTTATTTTTGATATTTATTGCTTCACATGCATGGATTGAATAAATAGTAATGGATCAAGAAAGATTAAAAAAAATAAAATAAAAATCCTCCCAAGTCCTATATGGCTTGCACTTTCTATGTCAAGGAAGGCATCAACTCTAGCTCGGAGGTCCAGAAGTTACTTCTGAAATGAACAGAAGGGACTTGAAGGAAGAAACTACACACATGCAAACTGTTGACAAGGTAAGATAGCTCAAAGGGTAATTTTCTATGTCTGTTGGTACTAAGAAATAAATTCATTACCTAACAAAAAAGTGATGACATTTATACTCTGACTTTTGGAGTAAGTTTCTGATTAAGTTATGGGTAACTCAATTTTTTTCATTTGTTCTTTCAGTTAACTGTTTTCAAATAAATTAATTTCACACCATTATTAAAATGAATTATTGTCTCCTTTTTGTCTTTTTAACACATTTGTAAGATCTTATCCAGTAACAGCTGATGACTTTACTTTTGTCTTTATCTCCATTATCTCCATTACTATAACCATTACTTTACCTCCATTACTTGCATTTTCACAGGCATAAAGCAAAAAGACTTCTATAGAGAAGACTGGGGACTTCTATTGAGAATGGTCTATTAAGAATGAGCAGTATTTCAAGTCATTATTAAAAATGCTTTCAGTGAAAGAGCAAAACTTTTCTTGAATTTGATACATTTGCTTCAACAATTTCTGCTTTGACTTAGCGTGTTGCAGAGAATGCCGTGTATATTTACAGTTAACCTCACACAAATATATTGCACATGTTTACAAATATTTATAAATATTTATAAAGAGAAATGACAGCTGATATACAAGAACACACAGGCTGACAGACAGGAAAATATTCCTATCTTCTCAACCTTGGAAGCAACGAACACGCAAAACCATCTGAAGTTTCAAAGTAAGTATTCCACGGGATCAATTACATCTTATGGATGACCTTCATTCTGTGAACACAGCAAATATCTTTTAAACCTCACTACCATGAAGAGTTCCCCTGGCTTGGCTTGCAGAAATCAAGCATAACTAAGTCTTTTCAGGATTAGGGTTATACTTACAGAATACTTTTCCTTCTAATTTGATGATCAGAGGCGACTGTACAACATCCCTGGTGGAAAGTACTATTAGAAATGCAGCCGGCTACTTTAATAGCTTTTGATGTGACTGGCGTTTCCCCCCTTCTTCAATGAGCGTTGAGCATACAAATTATTGCTGTCTTCCTTCCTTCCCCTGATGTATTTTTTTACCTGTATTTGAATAGCTATACTTACATGTGAAGGCTACTAAAACTACACAGCCTGACAGATAGCAGTCACATACCCAAGCACGCAACTTTTGATTCAATTCCTGATTAATTATTTTATTGAGCAAAATTAATATATTAAGTCTAGATTTAATACAGTTAGAAAATTTCACCATTTAGTGTCACCCTAAATCACTCCATGATGTACTTTCTGCTTGCTAACAGCAACAAGTATATCAATGTGACTAAGAACGGAGCTGTATTCTTAAAGCAATAAAACCGCTGTTACAGTAATTTAAGATTACTAGGTATATTAAAAAAAGCATATAAAGTTGTTAAATGCAAATAAGTACTACAAGTATGAAAGGCTATCAGTGGGCTAAGTTCATCCTGTGTTATTAAAGTACCTCTTATTGGTGACTTTATCTGATTTACAGATGAACATTGATGAAATAAACAACAGGAAAAAAAGTTTCTCTTAAAAAATTAAACACCCACTATCATGCTGTTATGAAAATAGCCCTCTCTGAAAAAGGTGGTTTAGCATTAAAGGGCAACAGAGGAAATCCCAAAGCTTCATTATGTTTCTCATGATTTATCAAAACCACAGACTATTTTCATTTTTTCTTTTCCAAGTAGCAACCTTCAAATGACATGTCTGCACAGCAAATTAAACCTACTCCACTTTGTTAGATGTAGCATAAACTAAAACTATCAGAAATGCTATTTCCTCTTGTGCTGCAATTACCACATTAAATTCTCCATTTAGAAGGATGGGAAACATGTATGTTACCTTGTTCCACAAGGGATTCTCTGATTTGGAATGTGTCCGCTGGCCAAGTGTCCTTGCCCCTTCATGCTTCTTCCCTCTACAGGTGGGCAAAGCAAAAAACTGGATTTTGAAACTTGAAGTTTGCGTTACGTGCTGAGGATATTCAGATACAGCTTCCAAGCATTGTTGGCAAACATAACCTGTACTGTAACAACACCCTGATCCTGCAGCTGAACTCTCTTTCAAGAATGTGTCACATTTTTTTTCATTTAGGTCTACCATTCCAGCATTGATTTTTGAGCTTCATTTTAAATAGCTTCTTGACATAATGGACCACTGAGATGCAAAAATACATGACAAAATAAATGTTAACATGTTAATTAGAAATATTAAAGTGCTAAATACTATTAAATTGTACAGTAAAGAAAAAGATTGGCTGGTATGTATCACCTGCTTGAAACATCAATAATAACCATTTAACAATATCATAACGTACTTCAACTACACTACCTATTTAAAAGAGGCCTCTCCCTATCTTAGATACACAAATATAGACCTGATTTTAAAATGTCTTGGAAGTATACTCAATTTCATGTATGTGCTTAAATTTATATTTGATTTATCACTTAAATTACTTAACAGAATGTTCTGCCAGAGTTGTCTTATAATGTCAACTATAGCGACCACTTACAGACAGATTCAGCATATTAAATTTTCACTTCAGGTTCTTTAGTATATAGATCTCAGGTTCATAAAAGTTCATTGAATGTCAGATGTACCTCAGTTACTCATCCTGGTTCACTTAAATCCCTGGTATCAAAGCTAGAATTTGAGACCTATTTTTGAGGCATATATTTTTTATTAATAGGGAGGTTTCCTTATCTTCCATAAGGCTTTAAGAGTCTCACTTTTATTCACTGAAATTTAGTTTAGTTATATAAGAATTTCAGTTTAATTCTCAGAAGGTAAGTTTCTGTGAAATTCTACAGGCTTTAAGAGTCTCACTTTTATTCAATGAAATTTAGGTTAGGTATATAAGAATTTCAGTTTAATTCTCAGAAATTATGAGAATTAATAAATCAGAATATAATTTATCTATGTCACTAGACATTCAAATTTTTAAAAGAAAGTATTAGAAAGATGTAGAAGAATAAACAGAGTAATAGTCAAAGGATCATGTTAATTTAACACCATCTCACGTTTAAAAGAAAAGACAATCTTAAGTAAAGGATCTTAAGGAAATATCAATTAAGATACTTTCTGCTAGCTATTATCAAAGAAAAGCTCAAGAATATCCTGTATACTTGCTCTGACATTTACATGGGATGAAGGGGCCAAGGAATGTTCACAAAGCCTTGGAAAAGAGCATTGCAGGGGTGCAGATCAAACAGAAGAGCTGAAAGATGCTGCACTCTACTAAGAAGCAGCTAGAGCTTTTGTGCAATTTAAGTACAAAGAGGAAGTGCATTTTTGTGGATATATTTTCTTTCTTTACTTTTGGTTTAGCAAAACAGATATGAGATTTCATTTTGCTTTGTTTGCTGTTTGTTTTTTATCTCCACACCTGACTATGGGCCAGAGTAATTGGAACTAGGCCAACTTTACTCCTAGAGAAGTAAAAGAAATCTACTCTGGAAGCAGAAAGAAATAACTGAGAAAATGTGAGTTTAGTTATCCTATTCATTTTTTATTTAATTTCTTGAATTTAATCAAATACCTTAGCAAAATTCAGAAGAGATTTACTACTTTGGCAAGAAATGAAAGTCAACAATTGAAATGAACAGAGTAATTGGAACTAGGCCAACTTTACTCCTAGAGAAGTAAAAGAAATCTACTCTGGAAGCAGAAAGAAATAACTGAGAAAATGTGAGTTTAGTTATCCTATTCATTTTTTATTTAATTTCTTGAATTTAATCAAATACCTTAGCAAAATTCAGAAGAGATTTACTACTTTGGCAAGAAATGAAAGTCAACAATTGAAATGAACACCAAGTCTGGCCATAGGGAAAAACCCACTCAAAATAAATGCATTTCAAAGTAACTGTAATTCAGTTCTCCTTAGCAAAAAGTCTGGCCATATGGAAAAAAAACCACTCAAAATAAATACATTTTAAAGTAACTGTAATTCAGTTCTCCTTAGCAAGTTGCTGCTACAATTAGAGCCAAATAGGTGTAAATTGGCTCTGTTTAAAAACAAAGTTTTGCAGCAACAAAAAAAAAAAAAGAAAATTAGAGCCAAATAAGTGTAAACTGGTTCTGTTTAAAAATAAAGTTTTGCAGCAACAAAAAAAAATTGTCAACAGAAGGGCAACTGACATTTAGACCCTCAGATATTTTTTTTTTTGGTGTACAGTGGATATATTCAAGCTTATTTTAGATATCTGCTGACATTTAGACCCTCAGATTTTTTTTTTTGGTGTACATTGGATATATTCAAGCTTATTTTAGATATCTGGTGGTTCTTGATAGCAATGTATGCGGTGCACTTCATCATACCGCACGCTTTAGCCTGATGGACAAGAAACTGATCTATGTGAGGTGACAAATATTGTATACTGACCTTATCGTGTGGATATGTTGCTTCAATCGGTTGATTTATGGCTTGACTTTTACAGATTAGTCCACCGCAATTAATGAGAATTAGACATAAAAATATCTCTTTTTAAAAAAATTAATTCAGTCCATACAGCATCCTGCTGAGCCTGGCATTCTAGTGTTGGTATGGATGGCCAAGATGAGGACCCAGATCCCAACTGCAGTATTAAACCACTTTCTCTCTAGAGAGGAGTCGGTTCTTGAAGGAGTGTTTGCAAAGCTGTTTGAAACATTCATTGAAATTTTCTTAGAAACTATTCTTGCCTATGTTTATTGTCTTGAGTTAGTGAGTCCCTGGGATGACAAACTCTTAACATGTAGTTATATTTTTTTTTTTTTTCCTCTTAGGCACCCTTAAAACAGTAGCTACAGGCTCCTGCTTTTGGTGTATGAACATTTGAGAACTTTGGTCACAAAGTGCAAGGGAAGGAGCTGTATGTACAGGATACAGTTGGATAAAGAGATAAAGTAATTCTGATACTAAGACGACAGAAACTAAAGGCCTTGTCTAACTTCTCCTAAGGAATTTCAGATCATAAACATTACTCTCCAATCCACAGAAAGGCAGAGAGCTAGGCTCTAGCTGAGCTGGGTTCCTGGAGGCTGTCCAAACTTTGATGTTGGATTTGTTTACAATAGGAAGCAGCAGTCACAAATGGTTAGAAGACAGTCCTGTGGTTATCTCCTCAAACATACTGTGGAAAATAAGTGGCACTTTCTTCAAATCCCGGAAAGGGGAATATAAGGGTCTCTGACCTAGTTGCTTCATTCCAGGAGACTAGCCAGAATTGCAATAGGATTAAACAGCTGCATCCTCAGCCCAGACAAAATGAAGGCTAATCCATGTATCATTACCTGACAGTCTTGGAGAAATCCAAAGGCCCACATGACAGTACAGTGAAACTCAGAGATTTGAATGAACCTTGCAAGTAATTTGAATTATTTGAAACTATATGTCAGTTTTTAGTTTGTGTTCATTTTGATAGCTACTTGTTTTTACCTACTTGCCTTTGGGTGGAAAAGGCAGGAAAGTACCTAATATAAGACTCAGAGACTTATATTACACATTCCTGATGAGTCACAGATCAGCTCAGTAAAACAGAGTTGTCTCAAATTTTTTGTCTCTAATGTCTGGATAAGATAAGGACAAACCATTCCACCTGTTAAATGCATTTTATATAATAACTAGTAAAACTAGATCCACACAATGTTAAATGTCTGATTTAAACGAGAAAAAGCAATCCATTACTATCCTTACCTTGACTTATTTAACCTACCTCTTATAACTCATAGCAAAGATTTATAATCTTAATCTTGATTTAATACATAAATTTATAAGGTGTCCTACAAAATTGGTGAGACGTTGCACTAATTTGAGCAAGATTAGATAAATTACAGTTCATAATTGGAAAAAAACACTTAAAATCATCCAAAGAGGTAAAAGTGAGTTCGATAAAAATTACAGCTATGATTAGTTTTCCTCATTATTATAACCTTCAAAATAAATTTTTAAAAAAATTTACACTATACCCAACAAAACCCCCATGAAGCTTAGTCTGGTTTTGAGAACTTTAAAGCACTATAACATTTTATAACAGCTCCCAGTCCTCTCTTACCCTAGATAATAGAATGTGTTGGGATATGTATCAATGCACAGAAATTCATGAGGCTATCAGTCACGTTTATATACATTTCTAATTCCTTAAAAGGGACAAACTAATTACTTGTGCTAGGTCCAGTATACAGAGCCAAGACTGAAACTGTAGTAAGAATTAATAGCAAGCTTTTAAAAGCCTAAAACATGTTGGGGATTGAAGTTACTGTTTGACTCCATATTTCTATTTGTTCTGGAATTATTGCAAAATAATCTCTCTTGAGCTAAGAAACCTGAAGTTATGCTGTGTTGGTTACTGTTTGACTCCATATTTCTATTGGTTCTGGAACTATTGCAAAATAATATCTCTTGAGCTAAGAAACCTGAAGTTATGCTTTGCAGATGTTTTATTCATAGGAATGAATTCTGTTTCATAATTTTGAGGTTTGAAGGTTTCTTAGGTAAGTAGAGGAGGTAGTGTAGGCAAGACTGAATTTGCAATAATTTTTTAATTTGGTATTGGAGTAAAATGTTTTAAAAAAAGAGTGTTCGTTTCACTGTTCAGAAGCTGTTGAAGTGTAACCGTGTCAGTTTTAATTCCTTGAACTAAGTTGCACTGAATTTGCAATTACTTTTTAAGTTGTTATTGGAGCAAAAGATGTTGTAAAAAAGAATGTTTGTTTCGCTGTTCAGAAGCTGTTGAAGTATAATCGTGTCAGTTTTAATTCCTTGAACTAAGTTGTTCGGATGAATGTCCTTGAACTCAGACCTAACACCTGCTTTATAATATATCAGCCACTCATTGATTTAGATGCTTTATCAGCTGGAAATCAGTCCTTATCTTTAAATTTCTTCTGTTCCTGACAGCACTAGAAAGAGACTCTCAAACCAGACACTCAATGAGTCTATTCCATATTTCTGTGAAATTTCTGCCAAGTTTTCTGTGTTATTATTAATGAATATATTCATTAATAATAATGAACTTATTAACGAACATTCGCCAAAAGTTCTTTGCAGAAAACCCTTTGAGGCTGCCAAATTTCAATACCTGGTGAATTTTTATAGCCACTTTATAAACTTTGTAGTGACAAATGAAAAGCTAACATATTTTAAACTATAATGAATTAATGACTGCAGTTATAGTAGCTATATATACGCAAAAAAATTTAAAATAATCGATTAATTAATATCATTACAGAATCTCTCATGTTGTAGTGTCACCTGCCACTGAAGAAGTCTAATTTCTTGTGGGCAGCACTAGGTGGAGACAGCGATTCACACAATGCTTCCTAACAGGCACTTTCCCAGCTGCTGAACCACAGTTACTGCCAGCAAACATTATTTCATTTTTGTATTCAGTTTATTACAGATTGCAGGGTTACAATTGTTTGGGTGGGTTTTTTTAAGTAGTTGTCTCAAAGAAAGTGAAATAAAATTGCTCACGCTTCGAGTAGCTGGCAGGTCTCCCTGAATTTCTTTCACACACATGTGTGCATATGTAAATCACAAAACTCAAGGCAAACTATAAACAAAGTACCAGAGTTTTATTTCCAGGCTCAATATGTGTGAAATTTATTTAGTCACAGTAACTATGATCATATTTTGAGCCATAAGAAAAATCCTTACCCATGTTTTGAAATTTACTTCCCTAACTAGAAAATATATTCTCATACTTGATTAAATCAAGTCTTTGTGAAATCGAGGATTCCTTTGAAATTCTTGGAAATAAACAGAAAAATAAATCCATAAGTGTTAGTTTACTTTCCCCACATGAAGTCGATATATTGAGGTTACTAAAGTGTGTTTAATTGGCCTTACCTCTGCACAGTCTCCCAATTAGCAGCTAGGGAGCATTCTCACACATCAGTCAGGAGCAAAGATTGATATCACACATCCCTTTCTGTAACTTCATATGAACCAGTTTTGAGGAGTTAAGGGACCCTAAAAGAGAAAAAACAACAGGGAAAGATAATTGCATACAACTAAACAACTGCCAAGAGACCACTTTGCAGATATTTTGGGTTAAAATTTAAGAGGTGGCTAGCGATTGCAGAAGGTATATGGCATCAGTGTGAGACAGCATGTAATTAGCAGAAAGTAACTACACAGTACAGTCTGCAAATCTGACATGTTTGAATTATAAAAAGTTAAAAACCAGGCATATAATAATTCCTTTTATTTAGGCTGCTGTTTAAGACAAAAAGCAGCTGGAGTTCTTGTGCTGGTGTACTATCTCCCTATTGCCTGAAAGATAGGACCTCCTGGCAGTGACGTTGTTTTGACTAAAAAATCATTTAAATACACTGAACTGGAGTGTGGGCTAATTTCCCAATGGCAATCAAACTTCAGATTTTGATTTTGGCTGAGCCTAGCTGTAGCTAACTGCAGTCTATGCAGCCACGTTGGGACAATACATAGGATCAAAAGGATCCTCTTGAAAACATCTGCTCCAGTTAGCAGAGCCATAGTAGGCATTTGGCAAATTCCACTCGCAGACTGCTGACATTTGATCACAAACTGGCTGGAATTAATACAGCCTGGGCTGATTTCTTTGGGGTTGTTTTCACTATTGCATCTTTCATAGACAAGAAGAATTACTGTGCTGGTAGAAGCTGTTCATGACTTTTGCTCAACAGTGAGAAAGATGAATTGGCTTCACTTATCTGAGACACCTTCAAGGTATCCACTTTTCTCTAAGAAGTGAACGTCCTAAAATTTGCTGATTGATATAATGGACAGCACATCCAAACTAAGAAAATGCAGGGCTGTTTTTCAAGCGAGCAATATAAGAGTTCTCAGAGAATACAATGCTGTAGTCTTTAGCTGTTCTACAGCTTTTTGCCTAATGTGAGGGGAAAAAGAGTCGGGCTGGCTGCTTGAGGGTCAGAGAGTCAGTGGCTGAGGTTAGTTAATATACATTGACCTCCCTCGTAAAAGTTTGCCAAAATGATCTGTAATACAATTTACTATTAGAAGTGTAAGAAAGTATATCATTAATGTGTGCTTCCACCTGATTCCACCAAGTACTCATCTTAATCAGGACTATGAGTGTTTCCTGCTATATTAGAAATTAGAAGGCTCCTATCAGTTTTAATTAATTATTTTTCTTGTCTTCAAAACATATTATGAGTACTGACATCCACCCTGAAGACAAATGCCTAAGTGTACCTGATCATATGAAATGGACCAAAGAGAACTTCTGAAGGTCCTGCTCAGGCATGGCGATTTGTCTTTATAAATGCATACCAAAAAAAGTCCAGGTTGTCCTTCTGGAATATTTTACCACCACCTCATTTTAGTCCTCAGTGCCTGGCAAATGAACAACAAAAGCAAATAATCTTTTTCTTTTAGTTCCATTTTTTTCAATGAGTCATTCATTAATTTCATATTTCATATAATTATACTACTTATTACCAAAAAACTTGAATATAGTTCTACCTTTCTAGGGGGACATGTAACAGACTGAGTAGCTTGGGGGAAACAAGTAGATATCTATTCAGCCACCCACTTGTACTGAGTGGTTTGTTATATTCAAGCAACTACAGTGTTTATTTATAATTTGCAGCAGTTTTACATTGCCAGAGTCCCTGTTAGACTAGGTAGCTTGTGTTTGACTTTTTTTAGCCTGTTTCTGAATTATGGCTATTCTCAATCTGCTCACAGTACCTTCCTTTACTTTCTTTTCAAAGTGGAGGAGGTAATTACATGCAATCTGCCTTTCTGATAATAAAAACTTCCACAAGCCATGCTGGGTATGAATATTCACACCAACCAGAAGAAAGGGAGAATAAAAGACCATCAGAGAATCTAGATGCTAGGATATGAAGAGTATCAGGGTAACCACATGCTTTTGACATGATTTTGGGGACAGTAGAATGATTTTCAGAGCAGCGTTTTTCCCCTTAGTAATTTGAGTTTAAGCACTCTGAATAAAACGCAGATATGCTTGCTTGGCACGATGAACTCTTTCAAAGCCAGCTACAAAATAACTAGTTTAAAAACAAACAAACCACTTCTCTCCCATATTTTCTCAGAAGGCTCTCCTTACAGGGGGACAGTAACATGAATTTGTTCTTGTGTGGAAAGGATTAAAAATAAAAGCTTTAAGGTATAAAAAGAGGATCCTTCAATCTGCTATCAAGAAACAATTGTATTCTTTCTAACACTGCAATGAAGCCAACTGCAGTGCAGTATATCATTTGAATATGGTACTGCATATAATAATTATTTTGGAGAACCCAAAGTAGCCCAATCAGCATGTCTTTAATAAATACATATGAAAAAATTAACAGATTAAGACTTTGTTATTGACAAGGACAAATGTTTTTTTTCCAGTTATTAAGCTTGCACACAGCAGTACAGATTTTTTTCTTTTTCCATCTTGAGTTTAATACAGACTAAAGTTTTCAAACCCTGAAGGGTTTGAAACTCCCTAGGTGAGGAGCCTAGAAGTCAGCAGGAACTACTGCAAGTGCTCTGGAAAATCCAGGCGCTTTTTGTATTAGGATTGAAGAGATAGACTTTAAGAAATCTAAGCTAAAATAAACTCATTCATCAAAATTATACGCTATGTTTAATATTTATAAAATATAGCCATTTCATGAAATCTGATGGAAACTAGTACCTCCCTTCCACATGTAAACTATGGCATTTTTAATGTATTTTGCTATTTATAAATGTCTATCCTAATATGCCCAAGTAAGATATTCTGGACTCTACACGCAGGGACTGAGGGACAAGGAAAGGAAAAAAAAAACCCTTTCCTTTTGCCTATTAAAAAAAAATCTTTGGGAAAGGTCATTGCTTTTTTGAGACCTTCCTTTTACTTCTTGCCATAGCTGTGAGTTAACCTCCACTGGAGAAATCCAGTACAGCTGAGGGAGAGACACTGCATTAGGGTGCAGATCTGCAAGAGATATCTGGCATCCACAGCACCACCCTGAATGGTGCAATTCTTTAAGTGCCTCCTGGAGATGTCAGGGTTGGCATTCCTCATTTACTGTGGAAGGTAGAAAAGATTTGTGCATAGCTTTATTCCAGTTTCGAAGATGGTGGGGAGGCCACCCAAAGCAGTGATGAAGTACCCACTTCTGTAAGGCTGAAAGGAGGTATCAAACAGTGAGAGCTGACAGTTTGGAAAACAAACCCAGTAGGCAGAATCTCCAGTAGCTATCTAGGGTACAGATGCCCACAAGTAAACTACATGTGGCACATCTGCTCTCCGTGCATTACTTACGTGCTAATCACATCCTTCTCATACAGTCACGTTCCTGCTCCTGGTCACAGTTTCCTCCACATACACTTATCCCTTCACGCTGCTTATAGTCTAAACTGTTCTTTCTTGCAAGTTATTTCCAGATTACCTATGCAGCCACTTGTTGATACCCATCAATATTTAAGAGTTAAATGTAGCAGTAATATAGGAAGGGGCAGAAGCATGATCAGACAAAACAGGCATGAGGTCAAAGGAAGAGTGGTTGTTACACACGAGAAGTATCTGTATAGACCAGCAGGGACAAAAGCACTCTACATGCTCAACTGAAATCTATAAAAAATAAGGATATAACAACAGTGCCAACACTGACTGTATACGTTATAATATAAATATAATATAATAGAAAAATGCTATATACGTTAATAATGTAAAGGACAGTAATTTCAAAAAATCCCTGGCCCTCCAGTATGGGGTTAAATTCCCATCCATACAATCCCTGAAATCCCTGCCCCAAACAACAACAAAAGGCACTAAGTCACCATTCTCACTGATGCCATCAGATACTCTTCAAGCCTTCTTCATCAGCCATATATTCTGTTCCCACACAGTATCATTTACAGTACAGAAATACAATTACTCACATGCAAAACTACAACTACCTTACATTTTCAGAAAATAAATAACATATAACCTCAATGAAATTTTTGCTGAACTGAAACGACTGGCAAAACTCCCACTGGTTTCTGTGCAGCCTGGATTTGAATCCTGGACTTCAACAACGAAAGGCAAAAACCAGAAAATATATTATTCTATATATAAGTAGAACTATTGCTCTGCATTTAATACACTTACAAAAAGTTAGATGTAGTTCTGTGAAATAATGGTACAGTGGTTTTTTTTTTAAATGTGCTTTCCATACATTTAAAAAATACATTAATACAGTAAACTATATGGAAGGTAAAGCACGGGAATTAAGGTGGGGGCATGTCCCTGGTAATTTACACAGGCAACTACTGCCAGATCCCTCTAAATAAAAACAATGTAAAGAGAATTTTTTTTTTATTAGACCTACAATGGTTATTATACTAATATTCAAAGCTCTCCAATGCAGGCAAAATAAACAGCTTTTAAAATCGGTCCTTTCAGTTCAGACTCAGGCTGCGTTGCTGAAATACTACATTCCAGCCCCCAAAGATCTAACGCACTAACGTAATGAACTGTGGCTGACCTATTACAGATGATTATAAATTAGGTAAGTCCTTGTGTTGCTATAAGTTTTCTAGAGGTTGCTTCTTAAAGCCAAATTGTGAAAAAAAAAGAAAGAATGAACTACCATTTCTTCTATGCTGGATTTAGCTCAGTAAGAAATATGAATTTGGAGCCGTAATCAGGGTACCCAATTTATGTACTTTCCTACATGAAATTTACATCATAAGGAAAAAGAAGCAAGTTCAATTCTCTAATATAAAATCACAAGATTCTGGATTCTGTGCTGCCTGCTCTTGGAAGCTTCTGCAATTTTTCTACACCACCTATGCTCCAGTCACACATATATGAAATGAGGAAAATTATTTCCTTCCTTGGAAAAGATGACAAATTCATTAAGGATTGTGAGATGCTATTATATGACAGCAGTGTCATGCAGATATGCAGTTTAGAAAAATAAAAATACGTTGCAGATAAAACTACAAAGTTTGTACTTTTGAACTGTTAGTACTTTTATTTTTGTTGAGTAGATTATTTGCTGGATTAGAGTGTGTTTGAAAATTAATAGCAATGTTCTTTTGTTTCATTTTATGCAGTTCTGGAGACCAAAAGAGCCTCAGGAATTAATTGTAGCCTTCTAATAAACACAATCATGTAATGACGTATTTAACATTACTGTTTTTTGTTTGATTCCAAATAAATTGCAGATTTTTTTCTGATGTGATACTAAAACAATTACCATTTTGAAAAAAGGATAATTAATCTACAATTTTTTCACATTAGATCATATATCTCTAAAGAGTGCCCACAGATTTGATGGTCTTCAGCTGCTGTGTATTTATTTTTCATTTTTTCTAGTGATGTACCGCCCCATCAGTGCTGACATTTAAATGAGTGAGTATTCAACACAAATGTGATCATTTGTATAGCATCCAATGCGGCACCATACTGAGATGATTGCTTCTGGGAGCCATCCATGGGTTCTCGAATAGGGGGGAAAAGCCAGGCAAAATTTTATCAATTTACATTTTTCTGTGATTAATTTTTATGCAAATAAGGGCCCGACCATGCTCCCATCTCACCTGAATCATGCGGATCATCAAAGACAAATTGAGCATCACTTATTTAAAAAATAGGCTTTAAACTACTCTACAGCTGTGTTGGAAAATGCTAAGAGCAGGGCATGAACTTTTCTAATGTAACAGGAATAGATAAGAAAATGCTTCTTTTTGCATTTTTGTCCACACTGTGATAAACATGAATCTTAACAAAATCCTTAAAATTGTCTTTGTTTTATATTCCTTATGCCCTTGTAAACATTTGACTATGGGAATGCTACATAAGGGGATTTTTCCAATTTCAGAATACAAACAAATGTACTTGCAAAAAACCACATTGCTTAGTGATGAAAAAAATTGTATTGGTTAGCATACTTAAAGTATATACAGTTTATTTACATTTTTAGATTGAATTCAAGAAGTCATCCAGTGGTATACTACAGTGGAAAAGGCCTCACACAAACAACCTTATAATGTTAGAGTAAAAGCTGTTAAGACAGGTAAAAATAGGTAAGGTCTGTTTACAAATGAATACACTCTGCCTTATTGTACATATCTATATAGATATCTATATGCATGTGTCTGAGTATCATGAAATTTAGACTTTGCTAAACGAAAGGCTTTTAAATGTAATTTAGGATTAGCAGGTTACACTGATGGACTTCTTATAATTATTATTACTAGTACTGAAGAGTATAGGTGTGAAAAACCAATCTTGTTATTTTTAAACAAATTTATATTTCTTTTCCTGTAGGAAAGCAATAATATTGTTTCTTTATAGCATTAAGGAATAAGGCAGTATTATCTGCCACAACTGTAATTTTTATAGCTGTAAGATAAATAAAGCTTAGAAATATGAACACTTCTCCCTCTAATTTGCACTTGAAATTTGTCTCCAGGTGCAAGAACGTGTTCTCATGAAAAGCACACTCTCATAAAGAAGCTGAATTTTGAAAAGTCAGTTTCTCTCCAGAACTGTGTTCTGAAAATTGTAATATGTAATGTCAGTTCAGAGACTCATTTTACAAGTCTTTCCACAAATCGATATCCCTAAAGCTAATCTCAGAGGAGTAAATGTGATGTCTAATGGAGAAAAGACAGTCTTTATCAGAGTTAAAAAAAAAAAAAGCAGCCCATGTACCAGACGATCTTATGGCATTAGAGCAAAGATGTCCCCTTACATATTACACATATGAAAGCTGTAATTTTATAGGTTTGATTAACCCATAATTTAATGAGTTACCTTTCATTAAACGGTACAGCTGAACGTACATTATTTCATATCCAAATAGAATATATGTATGCAGACATGATCAATTTTCATGCTCAGCCCTTCCCCTCAAATCTTGCGAGCCCTCTATCACCTATTAAACCACTGACATAATGGGTGAGATCAAAACTGTAGCAAAGCCAACAAGAGTCCTGATCCTGTTCTCAATAAAGCCAGACCTCCGACCAGCCTCCAGCCAAGAACACCATAACCAATGCTCTTGAATACCCCAGACAATAGGAGACCCATCATTTTTAAGGTTTATATCTTCATTACTCTGTCTCCACTAGTTATGAGCTTTGAAAAAGACTTTACTCTGGTAAGTTTGGATCATATCTAACAGGTTGACTACATAAATGATACAATTCAGCTATTCAGAAAAAAAAAAAAAAGTGAAACCTAAGGCATTAGGAGTGAAGACAGTTAATTGCTTAAAAAAAAACCAAACAACAAACTCTTACCTGAAAAAAATATGTTGAAGACCAAATTATAAAGACAGCAAAACCAATTTAAAATATTACAAGATCAATTGACCTGTTTAGAATCCTACTAAATGGAACCAAGGTTAAAAGAGTTACCATCCACTGTCTTTCAACAAGCTTTAGCACCTTCTATAGAAAACATCCTCTATGGATGCATTAATACAGTAAGAGATCTATCAATGTCCATATAATTTCTTATAAACCATAGTCATAATATCCTACTGAAATAGTTCTGCTATTATAATAAGTAATATATGAAAAAGTACTATGGAGCAGCTTACAACGAGGATTCTGAATCAACTAAAAGTGATATCCTGGTGTTTAATTCCAAACATTTACCACAATAATCTTATGGGATATAAGAGAGGCATAAAGAGATTATTTTACCAGCCACTGGCACATATTCTAGGATGGAAAATATCAGTTGTTTAATAGCACGTGATCACAGAGCTCACATTTTAGGGCAAGCAGTGAAAGGATTAGAAAACACAATGTATGCATATCTCTCCTCTCAAAGACTATTTACTGATACTTCACTTGCCATGGAAATGTAAAACAGTGCTAAAACCAAACAAAAATAAGCATTTATATAACTTGAGTGCCTGTATTCCCAATTACAATAAAACATGCAGAATACAAAGAAGCAAAAAATATTTTCCAGCCTAGAAAAGAAGCCCATATGTATCCTTTAATTTAAACCAAGCAAGTAATATATGTTAAAGATATCACATGTAGATCACACAGATTTCCTATTGACATACATATGGATTAGAAGGTCCCTTTTCTGTCAGTCTAGTAACTAGATGAGGAACTGTTAACATGTATGCTGAGGCATACTGTTGACATCCACAGGGCTTCAGCTGAAGTGGTTTCAACTGGTTCAGCTGCAGCTTAAAGTCAAAGACAATTGCCACTGTAACGTAGAAGACCTAGTGTGTCCCTCAGTAGTACCCTGGCATCCCTTGACTTGATGCTCTCAACTGCAGAATGGGCACGAGGGGATGGCTGAACTCCAAGCACCGGGACCAAGCTTTGAAAAATATAAAAATATAAAAATATTCTAATAGTGTAAGAAGACAGAGGTATTACAAAAACTAATTTGAAAGAAAATGAAAGAATCAAAGCAATACTGTTGTTGTGATACGTATCTCCTTCCAGAAATCAGGTGGCAAGTTGCTACCTCTTTGCTGCTGAGGTACCAACCTTTGGCATTAGGCCCATGCACTAAAAGCACAATGCTCAGAGGGAAATGCTGCATGGAAGACAACAACAGACTTTCCTTTCTGGGTATGAGTGTGGTGACCCAGAAACAGAGGATCAAACTTAAATGTCCTTAAAATATCTTTTACTGAGGTGGATACTCAGAAAAATATGTTTTACTAAGGGTTTAGGCTGAGAAAAAAAATATGGGTATCGTGGAACGAAAAGATTTTGGAACTAGGTACAATATTTATTGGAGAAAATAAAAGAATAAATTGGAAACACAACTTTATGAATCTGGACAAAAAAATATAATTTTTACTGAGATAAACGTTTGGCTAAACTGTTTCTTTTTTTTCTCCTTTCACACATTTTCGTGGACCCCTGTTGCTCTTACCTGGAATCTTAAATGTTTTTTGTGGTGGAGTTATCACCAAATGAGATTCAAAGATGACTCCAAATATCCATTAGCCAAAGAAGCTTGAAAATTGTGGTAAGAAATCTCAGCTGGTTTGGATGTCAGAAATGAGAAGTCTTAGTGACGGGAATGTTGGGCAAGGATTCAGACTGCTTAGCAGCCTGACGTATTTCTAAGAGGGAGACTCTTCTCAAATATCCTGTGAATGCTGATTTAGACATGAATATATTTGCCAAGACTACCAGGATCTGCAAGCGATAATCGATCCATATGCAAAATCTAATCCATAAAGACAATTACTCAGGACTCATCTGCTTTGTCACAGATCATCTAAGAAACTGTATTTATGGGTTATTTAAGGAATAACTACTAGCATTACTTTTCACATCTAGAAACTTCAACTAATCTTTCTCTGTTATTTTGTAGTCTATGACAAATATGAAAGAGCTCAAAGAGTTCTTTCAGTAGTAACACGCACAGAGATTCTTGCAGCAGAAGATATAAATTGACGTACTGCCATTTGAGTTTCATTGTGGTCAGGAATAACAGAGTAACCTGGGGGAATAAGCATAGGTATGTCATGCCAGGACACCTGCACAAGGTTAGAAGGTGTAACACAATCTATGAGAGACACAGTGCCACTTCAGAGCTGCAGCCAGAAGCCCACCTTAAGCCTACCTGGAACAACAATGGATTCCTACCTGTGGGCATTTGCTTTAGTTCTTTCAGTAGTAACACGCACAGAGATTCTTGCAGCAGAAGATATAAATTGACGTACTGCCATTTGAGTTTCATTGTGGTCAGGAATAACAGAGTAACCTGGGGGAATAAGCATAGGTATGTCATGCCAGGACACCTGCACAAGGTTAGAAGGTGTAACACAATCTATGAGAGACACAGTGCCACTTCAGAGCTGCAGCCAGAAGCCCACCTTAAGCCTACCTGGAACAACAATGGATTCCTACCTGTGGGCGTCGTTATTATTCCTGCAGTGCCAAGCTGAATAAAAAGCACAGAGAAAATCTATTTCTCATCTTCAATCATTATTCCTGCAGTGCCAAGCTGAAACATAAGCACAGAGAAAATCTATTTCTCATCTTCACATCTTTTCTGTAAGGATACCAGTGTTAAAAACTGTTGGGGTAGCCCCAGTTTATATAACAGGCTAATTTATATTGTGCCTTTACTATCATGTTATCCTCATACTTTCTGGGAGATCTGTTATTGAACGATATCCAAATGGATGCTACGAGCATGTTGAAGACTAGTACACAACCTACCATAAGCTAAATAAATAACATTTTTAGGTATATCTAGAACTCAGATATAGTTCAGGTTCTTTAGTTAACTGCACTTGACCTGAACTGACCTTTGTACTCCTGGCAAGAGTACTTCCACAATCCCCTTCATGATGGTGTTTTGTCGAGTTCCCTAGATTCTCCAAAAGGACACTGTCAGTTCAAGCTCAAAGTGATATTACTTAACGTATGTCAGTATTCTTCAATTTCCTTACACACTACTGATCAGAATATTTTAAAGGATAGGAAAGCGTTCTTCTCCTGTCCAAAGGGAACAGATCCAAGAATTAAAAAAAAAAAAAAAAAAAA
>NW_015090909.1:998795-1098795 GCF_001431845.1 Calidris pugnax
TTATTTTTAAACAAATTTATATTTCTTTTCCTGTAGGAAAGCAATAATATTGTTTCTTTATAGCATTAAGGAATAAGGCAGTATTATCTGCCACAACTGTAATTTTTATAGCTGTAAGATAAATAAAGCTTAGAAATATGAACACTTCTCCCTCTAATTTGCACTTGAAATTTGTCTCCAGGTGCAAGAACGTGTTCTCATGAAAAGCACACTCTCATAAAGAAGCTGAATTTTGAAAAGTCAGTTTCTCTCCAGAACTGTGTTCTGAAAATTGT
Source organism: Calidris pugnax (assembly GCF_001431845.1). Lineage (NCBI taxonomy): Eukaryota > Metazoa > Chordata > Aves > Charadriiformes > Scolopacidae > Calidris > Calidris pugnax. The sequence continues at coordinate 999,071 of NW_015090909.1, forward strand.
AATATGTAATGTCAGTTCAGAGACTCATTTTACAAGTCTTTCCACAAATCGATATCCCTAAAGCTAATCTCAGAGGAGTAAATGTGATGTCTAATGGAGAAAAGACAGTCTTTATCAGAGTTAAAAAAAAAAAAAGCAGCCCATGTACCAGACGATCTTATGGCATTAGAGCAAAGATGTCCCCTTACATATTACACATATGAAAGCTGTAATTTTATAGGTTTGATTAACCCATAATTTAATGAGTTACCTTTCATTAAACGGTACAGCTGAACGTACATTATTTCATATCCAAATAGAATATATGTATGCAGACATGATCAATTTTCATGCTCAGCCCTTCCCCTCAAATCTTGCGAGCCCTCTATCACCTATTAAACCACTGACATAATGGGTGAGATCAAAACTGTAGCAAAGCCAACAAGAGTCCTGATCCTGTTCTCAATAAAGCCAGACCTCCGACCAGCCTCCAGCCAAGAACACCATAACCAATGCTCTTGAATACCCCAGACAATAGGAGACCCATCATTTTTAAGGTTTATATCTTCATTACTCTGTCTCCACTAGTTATGAGCTTTGAAAAAGACTTTACTCTGGTAAGTTTGGATCATATCTAACAGGTTGACTACATAAATGATACAATTCAGCTATTCAGAAAAAAAAAAAAAAGGGAAACCTAAGGCATTAGGAGTGAAGACAGTTAATTGCTTAAAAAAAAACCAAACAACAAACTCTTACCTGAAAAAAATATGTTGAAGACCAAATTATAAAGACAGCAAAACCAATTTAAAATATTACAAGATCAATTGACCTGTTTAGAATCCTACTAAATGGAACCAAGGTTAAAAGAGTTACCATCCACTGTCTTTCAACAAGCTTTAGCACCTTCTATAGAAAACATCCTCTATGGATGCATTAATACAGTAAGAGATCTATCAATGTCCATATAATTTCTTATAAACCATAGTCATAATATCCTACTGAAATAGTTCTGCTATTATAATAAGTAATATATGAAAAAGTACTATGGAGCAGCTTACAACGAGGATTCTGAATCAACTAAAAGTGATATCCTGGTGTTTAATTCCAAACATTTACCACAATAATCTTATGGGATATAAGAGAGGCATAAAGAGATTATTTTACCAGCCACTGGCACATATTCTAGGATGGAAAATATCAGTTGTTTAATAGCACGTGATCACAGAGCTCACATTTTAGGGCAAGCAGTGAAAGGATTAGAAAACACAATGTATGCATATCTCTCCTCTCAAAGACTATTTACTGATACTTCACTTGCCATGGAAATGTAAAACAGTGCTAAAACCAAACAAAAATAAGCATTTATATAACTTGAGTGCCTGTATTCCCAATTACAATAAAACATGCAGAATACAAAGAAGCAAAAAATATTTTCCAGCCTAGAAAAGAAGCCCATATGTATCCTTTAATTTAAACCAAGCAAGTAATATATGTTAAAGATATCACATGTAGATCACACAGATTTCCTATTGACATACATATGGATTAGAAGGTCCCTTTTCTGTCAGTCTAGTAACTAGATGAGGAACTGTTAACATGTATGCTGAGGCATACTGTTGACATCCACAGGGCTTCAGCTGAAGTGGTTTCAACTGGTTCAGCTGCAGCTTAAAGTCAAAGACAATTGCCACTGTAACGTAGAAGACCTAGTGTGTCCCTCAGTAGTACCCTGGCATCCCTTGACTTGATGCTCTCAACTGCAGAATGGGCACGAGGGGATGGCTGAACTCCAAGCACCGGGACCAAGCTTTGAAAAATATAAAAATATAAAAATATTCTAATAGTGTAAGAAGACAGAGGTATTACAAAAACTAATTTGAAAGAAAATGAAAGAATCAAAGCAATACTGTTGTTGTGATACGTATCTCCTTCCAGAAATCAGGTGGCAAGTTGCTACCTCTTTGCTGCTGAGGTACCAACCTTTGGCATTAGGCCCATGCACTAAAAGCACAATGCTCAGAGGGAAATGCTGCATGGAAGACAACAACAGACTTTCCTTTCTGGGTATGAGTGTGGTGACCCAGAAACAGAGGATCAAACTTAAATGTCCTTAAAATATCTTTTACTGAGGTGGATACTCAGAAAAATATGTTTTACTAAGGGTTTAGGCTGAGAAAAAAAATATGGGTATCGTGGAACGAAAAGATTTTGGAACTAGGTACAATATTTATTGGAGAAAATAAAAGAATAAATTGGAAACACAACTTTATGAATCTGGACAAAAAAATATAATTTTTACTGAGATAAACGTTTGGCTAAACTGTTTCTTTTTTTTCTCCTTTCACACATTTTCGTGGACCCCTGTTGCTCTTACCTGGAATCTTAAATGTTTTTTGTGGTGGAGTTATCACCAAATGAGATTCAAAGATGACTCCAAATATCCATTAGCCAAAGAAGCTTGAAAATTGTGGTAAGAAATCTCAGCTGGTTTGGATGTCAGAAATGAGAAGTCTTAGTGACGGGAATGTTGGGCAAGGATTCAGACTGCTTAGCAGCCTGACGTATTTCTAAGAGGGAGACTCTTCTCAAATATCCTGTGAATGCTGATTTAGACATGAATATATTTGCCAAGACTACCAGGATCTGCAAGCGATAATCGATCCATATGCAAAATCTAATCCATAAAGACAATTACTCAGGACTCATCTGCTTTGTCACAGATCATCTAAGAAACTGTATTTATGGGTTATTTAAGGAATAACTACTAGCATTACTTTTCACATCTAGAAACTTCAACTAATCTTTCTCTGTTATTTTGTAGTCTATGACAAATATGAAAGAGCTCAAAGATTGCTTTAGTTCTTTCAGTAGTAACACGCACAGAGATTCTTGCAGCAGAAGATATAAATTGACATACTGCCATTTGAGTTTCATTGTGGTCAGGAATAACAGAGTAACCTGGGGGAATAAGCATAGGTATGTCATGCCAGGACACCTGCACAAGGTTGGAAGGTGTAACACAATCTATGAGAGACACAGTGCCACTTCGGAGCTGCAGCCAGAAGCCCACCTCAAGCCTACCTGGAACAACAATGGATTCCTACCTGTGGGCGTCGTTATTATTCCTGCAGTGCCAAGCTGAATAAAAAGCACAGAGAAAATCTATTTCTCATCTTCACATCTTTTCTGTAAGGATACCAGTGTTAAAAACTATTGGGGTAGCCCCAGTTTATATAACAGGATAATTTACATTGTGCCTTTACTATCATGTTATCCTCAAAGTTTCTGGGAGATCTGTTATTGAACGATATCCAAATGGATGCAACAAGCATGTTGAAGACTAGTACACAACCTACCATAAGCTAAATAAATATCATTTTTAGGTATATCTAGAACTCAGATATAGTTCAGGTTCTTTAGTTAACTGCACTTGACCTGAACTGACCTTTGTACTCCTGGCAAGAGTACTTCCACAATCCCCTTCATGATGGTGTTTTGTCGAGTTCCCTAGATTCTCCAAAAGGACACTGTCAGTTCAAGCTCAAAGTGATATTACTTAACGTATGTCAGTATTCTTCAATTTCCTTACACACTACTGATCAGAATATTTTAAAGGATAGGAAAGCGTTCTTCTCCTGTCCAAAGGGAACAGATCCAAGAATTAAAAAAAAAAAAAAAAAAAACATATGTCAGTATTCTTCAATTTTCTTACACACAACTGATCAGAATACTTTAAAAGGATAGGAAAGCGTTCTTCTCCTGTCCAAAGGGAACAGATCCAAGAATTAAAAAAAAAAAAAAAAAAAAAGGGGGGGGGGGGGAAGATAATGGGGGAAAAAGTGTTTACTGATGTTTATTTTTATTGATAACTGAGATGGAACATATCATTCTTCATTTCTTTACTACTGCCCATGAATCAGAGAATGACAGAATGCCTGAGGTTGGAAGGGACCTCTGTAATGGGGGAAAAAGTGTTTACTGATGAAAACATTTATTGATAGCTGAGATGGAACATATCATTCTTCATTTCTTTACTACTGCCCATGAATCAGAGAATGACAGAATGCCTGAGGTTGGAAGGGACCTCTGGAGATCACCTTGTCCAACCACCCTGCTCAAGCAGGACCACCTGCAGCCAGCTCCCCAGGACTGTGTCCAGATGGCTTTTGAATTTCTCCAAGGGTGGAGACTCCACAACCTCCCTGGGCAACCTGTGCCAGTGCTTGGTTATTCTCAAACTAAGAGTGTTTCCTTACGCTTGGGAGGAACCTCCAGTGTTTTGGTTTGTGCCCATTACCCTGTCACTGGGCACCACTGAAAAGAGCCTGGCTTATCTTTACATTTTCCTTTCAAATATTTGTACGCATCAATGAGATCTCCTCTGTAGCCTTCTCTTCTCCAGGCTGCACAGCCTCACCTCATAGAAGGCATAGTCCAGTCCCTTAATCGTCTTGGCAATTGAAGTGATGAAGGGCTTACTCTTGGACTGCGTGTTATAATCAAAATAGTCTTGGAAAAATAAATGTTAAATACAGAGAATTAGATATATTAGAGAGAGAAATTCAGCCTAATTTAAATGCAGACTTCTCTATGCAGATATCTGTACCCATTGCTAGGTTCCAAATTAAGAAATACAGATTCTCTTTCTTGCTAGCCTTTGACAAATCATTTAATATATCTTTGCCTCAGTTTTCCCATCTGTAAAAAGAAAGTACTACCTTGATTTGTAAAGTCCTTTGCAATCGTAGAGTGAAAAGTTCTATTGAAAACTAAGTGTTACTGTCAAAATATCAGGAAGATAAAATTAATATTCATAATATGACAGAAATATTTTCTTTGAAATGTGGGAGACAGATGCTAATACATAGCAAAGAGCTCTGTGGCTATATTTAAAAATGGAGTGATATCGAGAAGGAATGTCAGGGAAAGTAGACATTCATCATTTTCTGCATATTTATTTCTAACTGTATAATCACATATAATCATTTTGCCCAGAAAGCACATACCATAAATTTTGGTATGATAATCTCAAAAAAAGGCACGTTAAAAAAAAGGAGGAAGAATCATTTCAATAGTTCAATAAGGCCACAGAAACGAAACTAGAATACAGGCATTGGAGAGGGAGATGAACAGGTTGCACAAATAGTAGCACTCCCTCTCTGAAGCGAGTGATCAGCCGTGTCAGTCAGCCCTACTTCTGGCATGTTACTGAGAGCTCTGTTTCTTCTACTTGTCCAGCACAAGCTATATTAAGACCACCAAATCAATTTCATATAATTAACAGAGCTGAATTAGAAGAATAAACATTCGGTTATTGCCAAAGTAATCTGGATTAAACTATTGGCTTTTCAAATTTGGCTTTACCTAATAACACAAACTAAAGAAAGAAAAATATGCCACTACGTCAGTAATCGTCAGGGTTCCACACACTGGAAACCATTTTTCCAGAACACTTAATGTAAATCTCCTCTCCATTTAGCAGTATAGGAGAGGCAAGGGATCACAGCTAGCTATTTGGCATCTTATGTGTCTATTCACAAATCAACATTTGTCTAACCAAGCTGCTGCTAGTGCCACAATTCAGAATACAGTAAGAAGCCAGTACAGGTTAAAACTCTCCCAAGTTTCCCACTGACTTGAGATGAGTCTTGGCTTCCATATACCTTTCAAAAACACTAACTTCTAAGGAATTTAGCAAACATCACACTGTCTTAAAAGGACATAAAACTTTTTCATGTTCTTATTCTTGTATAATTATTTAATCTGATATCTACATAGTGCCATCTAGAGATCTAATACATTTGTCTTCACTGCAGCACATCAAAAATCTAGCTTAACTCACTTCAAAATTCTAAGTGAAAAGTCTAGCTCAGCATTCAGATGAAAAATGAATACTAGATAATAAAGTTAGAACTACCTTTATGACATTTTAATCTGCAGAATAGGTTTTTAAAATGACAGGGTGCTTTGGTATTACTTACGCAAACCAAATGGCATTGTGTCCATTCAAATAAGAATGGAAAGTAAGAGAAAGAAACTACCCAAATTATGGCTCAGGTAGAATTAACCTGAAAAAGGGAAATAGTGCAATATAGAAAACCCATGATTTTCTTTTTAATGTCATAACTCATTGCTGTCAATGATGAGGATAAGGTCTTCAAAATTCTGATATTTAGGAATTACTCTAGCAACACTTACATTGATTAAGTCCCACCACTGGTGGTTGCTGCTGCAGAAGAAATTAATTTACAAGCAATTAGAGAATGGTAATGATGAGGATAAGGTCTTTAAAATTCTGATATTTAGGAATTGCTCTAGCAACACTTACATTAAGTCCCACCACTGATGGTTGCTGCTGCAGTAGAAATTAATTTACAAGCAATTAGAGAATGGTTTGCCTCTACAGAAAGTTTACTCCCATGTGGATTAGTTAGGCATGGTTTATGTCTGAGAACGATGACTTATGTGTGTTAAACCAAGCTACTGCTCACCTTTTTAATAAGTTTTAAGCATTATCACAATTCACAGCTTTTTTTCTTGGTAATTCTTACATTAAAAAGAGAAAATATGATGCTACAAGAGATTAAATTCTACAGCAATAGATCAAATCCTTCTAACAATCCAGAGGATGTCTCCTGCTCTCACATTAGACTACCACAAGTAACAGCTCCATGAGGAATTAATTGCGACCCTATATGAAGATGAAAGTCAATCCCAGGAATACACACACATTTACTTGCTGACTTTATGAAATAGTCTTCTTAGTATGTGAAACAGGCTTTCAAATATTCAAAACTGACTTTTTCTTCTAATCATTTTTTTTACTTGTAGGTTGCTTCACGAAGGCCTCTCCGAGCAGCGTTCACTGATGACAGCTTATGGTCGTTGCTTAAAACAGGCAAATCCTCAACTACCAGCAAAGCACATTCTTACAAGGGGCAACAAAATCACTTGGGCAGGAGTCTAAGGAAGCATAATCACCAATGCTCTCCCATGAATACAGGCTCCTCCAGATGTAAGAGTAGAAATATTTGTTTTTCAAATTTACAATTGGGGTTGACTTTCTTAAAAATCTGCGTCTTTAGTGTAATTTGAAAAAAGGGTGTCAACACTTTATTCTCAGTAGGTAAAAAGCTATTTCATCTTGAAAAAGAACGACAAACACTAGCAAACTCTTTTGTTTAAATTCTACAGCAATAGATCAAATCCTTCTAACAATCCAGAGGATGTCTCCTGCTCTCACATTAAACTACCACAAGTAACAGCTCCATGAGGAATTAATTGCGAACCTATATGAAGATCAAAGTCAATCCCAGGAATACATACACATTTACTTGCTGACTTTATGAAATTGTCTTCTTAGTATGTGAAACAGGCTTTCAAATATTCAAAACTGACTTTTTCTTCTAATCATTTTTTTTTTTTTTACTTGTAGGTTGCTTCACGAAGGCCTCTCCGAGCAGCGTTCACTGATCAAAACTTATGGTAGTTGCTTAAAGTAGGCAAATCCTCAACTACCAGCAAAGCACATTCTTACAAGGGGCAACAAAATCACTTGGGCAGGAGTCTAAGGAAGCATAATCACCAATGCTCTCCCATGAATACAGGCTCCTCCAGATGTAAGAGTAGAAATATTTGTTTTTCAAATTTACAATTGGGGTTGACTTTCTTAAAAATCTGCGTCTTTAGTGTAATTTGAAAAAAGGGTGTCAACACTTTATTCTCAGTAGGTAAAAAGCTATTTCATCTTGAAAAAGAACGACAAACACTAGCAAACTCTTTTGTGGTTTAAAAACTCCTGTCTGTGCACATTACTCTTTCACAGAAAAGAAAAAAAAAAATCAAAAAAATAAAAATCTCTGTTTTACTCTGTACACAAGGCTGCAACTAATTACAAGAAGAGACAGATGCTGAGTAGCCTTAAGGCTTTCCCTGCCACCACAGTGAGTCTGTGCGCTAGTCAACAAGCAGGTAGTGAGTGAACTCAAATGTTATCTGACAAGGCAGCAGATCCCATCACCTAGGGTTAGAATACAGACAAGCAACTCCGTGTTCAAAAGTAAAGACAGAAAAATTTCAAGCAGATTGTTTCTGACAGAAATCATATCACAGCCGCACTTTCTGACAAAGTCTATGCGAATGAAACTATACACTTTCTGTTTCCCATCTTCCCCTTTAAGAAACAGCCAGTATTTCAAAGGTACATTGAAGGTGACAGCTCAATGCACAATGGTTAGCAAGTTGTTCTGTGCTTGTTTTCTCTTTGGAGATATTAGGAAACCTCTACTGCTTATCTAGGGGTAGTAGAAGACTGTCCCACTTGTTTTTTAATCATTATTCCCTAAACACTCTCAACTTGCTCATAGATGTGAAGTGTCAGTTTTACAACATGTAATTGTAGCATAGAGAAAATTCATGTGACTATATGGAAGCCTTACAGATGTTGCATCATCCTAAGAAGGAAAGTTAGCAAAAAAATAAAACCTGGCTATAATTGCCAATATCATTTCTGCTGCAAGATGAACAAAATTTCTTAGGAAATGCACCAGCTGAATCCCAGCAGAGAATTTGGTTATTAGCTTTGAAAGATTCTTTTCCCGTCCTCTACAACAGCCATGATCTCCAAATTAAAGGAAATTATAGACATTTTTAAAGTGTTGCAAATCTCTGCAAAGTAACATATTTGAGCAGTTTTCTTGCCTTCCACCCAGAAAGGATTGAATTGATCTAGATTGATTTGGCTGTTTCACTGTGAGTAATGTCAAAACAAGACAGGAGAAATACAGTGTTCAATGGAGCACATCAGATTTTATGTACATAGGTTCTAGCAGTGCTGCGGATTTTGACCTGCAAGCTGGGCATTTGCTCCCAATGGCCCGTGAAAACCCCTAGGGAAGTTTTTGGGCTTTACTGACTATAGCATTGCAAATACCACTTTACTTCGTTGAAGACCAGTATTTTCCAACCTTAAAAAATTAAATGGAGAATGTGAAGCATGCTTGCTGACCCTGTGGTATCATTAAGACACTGAAGATGAATAAGGCGTTCATTTCTAAATATTCCTTTTAGCAGAACAAGATATACTCACTGATAATTAACACAGATGACAGGGAACTGCAAAGAGAAGCAAGTAAAGAAGTATTAAACATTACAGAAAGAGCATGTTCACCCTGTGCTAAAGTTATTCTGGACTCCAGATTTCCCTTATGTTTCCATTCCTTTTAGGAAAGATATTAATGGTGTTTAATACTGTGGATTTTCAGCATGGATCTCTACCTTTATCATTACTAAAATGACTACTGCAACATGTTTCAGTTGAGATCATGCTAGAAAACTAGTAGTGTGGAATATGGAAAATATGTTTGAGTGTCTTCTTGTTGGACTCAAATTTATAGCTTTCCCTACTGTGTAGAACACTGATTTCTGTTTAATATGTTGGCTTCAGTCATAATTAAATTTATGTGGCTTGGGATGTAGCACCTTCCACACTAGAACAATGCTATAACTTACATAATTTTCTAAATTATTTAATTTTTACAATAGTCTCTGATAGATATTTCTAGGGATTAGAGCTATTAGAACTATATTACCAGCAGTAGTATCCAATTATATAGTTCTACAATAAATTTCATTTATTAGCCTTCATACCACATGGAGAAATTAATTTTTATGGTTTGAATGTTCTTCTGTTCTAAGCTAAAATATTTTATAGAAAATCAAATTCCTTGTTAGCAGTGATATTTTGTCCTTAAAATTCTAGTTAGCAAGACTGTACTTATTAGATGGAGGTTTATCATACTGTAGTTGCTTTAGACAATTCCTTCAAAGTTATCATCTCTGTTCACTGATACAGTAGCAGTAGTGTCATACAGTTTGTGAACAATTTAAAAGCAGTTAGACTTTGGGGCCAGTCGTGCACATCATATGTAGATCTGAGTGTCCTGCCTGCAGTTATGAAAGACTTACAGCCTACTTCTCTTTCTTTAAAAGAAGTCTGAAGAACCAAGAAGAGAAAAAGCATTATTTGCAATAGTAATATATTCTGTCAAATTACTTTCCCCATTTCTTCTATCAAACCTTTTGGATTTCTGCTAGGGAAATCAACCAGCAGTCTGAAAGGTGGGGGACTGGGAAGAACACAAACTCCACAACCTTTGTATTGAGAAAGTGACCAAGAAAAATCAGACTGAACAAAATTAACCAAAACCTTGATGATTCCAGAACTCCGGTACCTCAAACTTAGCATGCAGTTTAATTCATGCAGGCGGACCCTGAACTTAAAGGCATTAGGCTTTAGACCTTTCAAATTAAATGAATGGTTGGCTGACTTAACAATAATAATAAGCTCTTTCTATAATCAAATGAGCTGCCTGGTCTCTGTGAAATCATTTTATCGGGAGACCCTAAACATCATGAGTTCTTCTTGATTAATGTGACCAGCCAGGACGACAACGTTCACAGAAGGATGAAAATCACAAGAAGTGAAAATTACAAAGATTACAAAAGAAAATTACTAATTTGGCCCAGCGACTCAGTTACTCTGAGGCTACTCCAGACATACAGTAGGATGAAAAATCTGCTCCAAACATGAGCTTTTTCACTTTTTCATCCCAATTCTTGGAACAAAAGCTGTTAGTTCATCCCTCCCTAGCCACAAAACCAGTTGTTTTAAGAAACATTGAACATCTAGCTGTCTCTTTGTAAAACAGAAATAGAGTTTGAAGAAATAATTTAATGGCTCCATAGCTTTTTTTTGGCCAATGAAAGAAAAGTAGGTTAGGTCTGAATAAAACCTGGCTATAATTGCCAATATCATTTCTGCTGCAAGATGAACAAAATTTCTTAGGAAATGCACCAGCTGAATCCCAGCAGAGAATTTGGTTATTAGCTTTGAAAGATTCTTTTCCCGTCCTCTACAACAGCCATGATCTCCAAATTAAAGGAAATTATAGACATTTTTAAAGTGTTGCAAATCTCTGCAAAGTAACATATTTGAGCAGTTTTCTTGCCTTCCACCCAGAAAGGATTGAATTGATCTAGATTGATTTGGCTGTTTCACTGTGAGTAATGTCAAAACAAGACAGGAGAAATACAGTGTTCAATGGAGCACATCAGATTTTATGTACATAGGTTCTAGCAGTGCTGCGGATTTTGACCTGCAAGCTGGGCATTTGCTCCCAATGGCCCGTGAAAACCCCTAGGGAAGTTTTTGGGCTTTACTGACTATAGCATTGCAAATACCACTTTACTTCGTTGAAGACCAGTATTTTCCAACCTTAAAAAATTAAATGGAGAATGTGAAGCATGCTTGCTGACCCTGTGGTATCATTAAGACACTGAAGATGAATAAGGCGTTCATTTCTAAATATTCCTTTTAGCAGAACAAGATATACTCACTGATAATTAACACAGATGACAGGGAACTGCAAAGAGAAGCAAGTAAAGAAGTATTAAACATTACAGAAAGAGCATGTTCACCCTGTGCTAAAGTTATTCTGGACTTCAGATTTCCCTTATGTTTCCATTCCTTTTAGGAAAGATATTAATGGTGTTTAATACTGTGGATTTTCAGCATGGATCTCTACCTTTATCATTACTAAAATGACTACTGCAACATGTTTCAGTTGAGATCATGCTAGAAAACTAGTAGTGTGGAATATGGAAAATATGTTTGAGTGTCTTCTTGTTGGACTCAAATTTATAGCTTTCCCTACTGTGTAGAACACTGATTTCCGTTTAATATGTTGGCTTCAGTCATAATTAAATTTATGTGGCTTGGGATGTAGCACCTTCCACACTAGAACAATGCTATAACTTACATAATTTTCTAAATTATTTAATTTTTACAATAGTCTCTGATAGATATTTCTAGGGATTAGAGCTATTAGAACTATATTACCAGCAGTAGTATCCAATTATATAGTTCTACAATAAATTTCATTTATTAGCCTTCATACCACATGGAGAAATTAATTTTTATGGTTTGAATGTTCTTCTGTTCTAAGCTAAAATATTTTATAGAAAATCAAATTCCTTGTTAGCAGTGATATTTTGTCCTTAAAATTCTAGTTAGCAAGACTGTACTTATTAGATGGAGGTTTATCATACTGTAGTTGCTTTAGACAATTCCTTCAAAGTTATCATCTCTGTTCACTGATACAGTAGCAGTAGTGTCATACAGTTTGTGAACAATTTAAAAGCAGTTAGACTTTGGGGCCAGTCGTGTACATCATATGTAGATCTGAGTGTCCTGCCTGCAGTTATGAAAGACTTACAGCCTACTTCTCTTTCTTTAAAAGAAGTCTGAAGAACCAAGAAGAGAAAAAGCATTATTTGCAATAGTAATATATTCTGTCAAATTATTTTCCCCATTTCTTCTATCAAACCCTTTGGATTTCTGCTAGGGAAATCAACCAGCAGTCTGAAAGGTGGGGGACTGAGAAGAACACAAACTCCACAACCTTTGTATTGAGAAAGTGACCAAGAAAAATCAGACTGAACAAAATTAACCAAAACCTTGATGATTCCAGAACTCCAGTACCTCAAACTTAGTATGCAGTTTAATTCACGCAGGCAGACCCTGAACTTAAAGGCATTAGGCTTTAGACCTTTCAAATTAAATGAATGGTTGGCTGACTTAATAATAATAATAAGCTTTTTCTATAATCAAATGAGCTGCCTGGTCTCTGTGAAATCATTTTATCGGGAGAGCCTAAACATCATGAGTTCTTCTTGATTAATGTGACCAGCCAGGACGACAACGTTCACAGAAGGATGAAAATCACAAGAAGTGAAAATTACAAAGATTACGAAAGAAAATTACTAATTTAGCCCAGTGACTCAGTTACTCTGAGGTTACTCCAGACATACAGTAGGATCAAAAATCTGCTGCAAACATGAGCCCCTTTTCCACTTTTTCATCCCGATTCTTGGAACAAAAGGTGTTAGTTCATCCCTCCCTAGCCACAAGACCAGTTGTTTTAAGAAGCATTGGACATCTAGCTGTCTCTTTGTAAAACAGAAATAGAGTTTGAAGAAATAATTTAATGGCTCCATAGCTTTTTTTTGGCCAATGAAAGAAAAGTAGGTTAGGTCTGAGAGGAATATTTTGTTTACAAGATGAACATGAATGTGGTACTGATACTTAACTACTTTTAAAATACTTCAGAAATTGTAGCCTCGTCACCACTGTTTTGTGCTTTCATAAACTTCTACCTACTTAAAGGATATGACAGTAACACTACTCTACTTTCTTGATCTTTTCTCTATTTTGTTGACCAAAAGGGTTAAAAAGGCATGAAAATTGTTTTTCGAATCTGTTCATACTAAATTCTGTAGATTTTCCAAAGGTAGTCACACATTTTCTTTTCTTAATTAAAACATCTGATGAAAAAATTACTGTTCACTAGAAATTTAATAAGAAAGCATTGGAAAAAATAGCAGATACATTCTAATAGTAAAGTAAGATTACTTTATGAAAACAAACTACTAAAGAAACAATTTGCAAGCATGCAGAAAAATACATGGTATAGATTTTGGAGTATGACCTTTCTCCTTAGAAAATGTCATTACTGCATACCATCACAGCAGGAGGAGTACCTTGTTGTAGCTGTCCTGTGACTCCAAATGAAGAGGACATTGAACATCAAGGAGCGTTCTACTCAGACATTAACATTTTCAAAAAAAACATATCATGCTTTCAAATTTAGAAATTCTAAACTTAAGAATCCGAGTGCCTAAAGAAGTGATTTGGGACTTCTAAGGAAACAGACCCTGTTGACAGTGAGTTAAGGACAAGCAGTTGTCTGAATGCTCTCCCTGGATTGCCTAAGGGCCCAGAAGTTGTGTTGTCACACAAGCTATAAAGGAGCACAAGTTGGTCAAGCACAGGTACTCATGAGAGTCTAAAATAAAATTGTACTCTAGATGTACTCAAAAGTGCATATCTGTGCATTAAGATCTTATTTAAGAATGCCATGTGCCTCCTCATAAATGATTCACTCAGGCTGTTGTCTCTGTAGATTAAAATATACATGAATTGTCTCTAAATTTAGTGATAAAGCCTTGTTGTAAGGAATATAATAGCCAATTTCATGTGTAGCCTACAGAAAGAATTATTAAAATTATTATCATTTGGGGAAAAAAAAAACAAACCAGCACAAGGACCAAACTTTCGGTCCTGCTAAGATAATTAGTATGATAAATACATACATTGTGGAATTGTGTGTTGTTTTACTGTAGTTAATGAAAGAAAGTAAGGGTTTTTTTCTCCTCTCTCTGCTGTTTCCAGATAGCTGTTGCTAGTTAAGCCCATACAATTAAAGGATTTTTTGTGCATCAGGTGCTTACAAGGGCAGGAACTTTGCTTTGGTACACATTTGTGAAGTGCTATGTGTACTTCTGGTCCTTTAAAAAAATAAACAACACTAGTATGCTTCATTTAACATATCTAAAAATATTTTTCCCTCAGGAATAGCAAGCAGGCACTCTGTAGCTGGCCCCAAGGCCAGTAAAGTATAATGTACAGAGACACTGAGAATTCTCTCTCTACATCTCACTGTCCATTGCTATGATCTCTGGCTCCTACTTAAAGCTCTACTGCATTGGGAAATGGCTATTCCAGTAATTAGTAATCAGTATGACTATATAAATATAGATCAAGCAGTAGTCATTTCAGCATAAAATAGCTATATAACTTGGCTTTTTCCTTAAATGATGTCATTTGCTTAAAAAAAAAAACAACTTAAAACATCTGATGAGAAAATTACCGTTCACTAGAAATTTAATAAGAAAGCATTGGAAGAAAGGGCAAATACATTCTAATAGTAAAGTAAGATTACTTTATGAAAACAATAAACTACTAAAGAAACAATTTGCAAGCATGCAGAAAAATACATGGTATAGATTTTGGAGTATGACCTTTCTCCTTAGAAAATGTCATTACTGCATACCATCACAGCAGGAGGAGTACCTTGTTGTAGCTGTCCTGTGATTCCAAATGAAGAGAACATTGCACACCAAGGAGCATTCTACTCAGATATTAACATGTCTCTGGTGCTTTCAAAAAAACCATATCATGCTTTCAAATTTAGAAATTCTAAACTTAAGAATCCGAGTGCCTAAAGAAGTGATTTGGGACTTCTAAGGAAACAGACCCTGTTGACAGTGAGTTAAGGACAAGCAGTTGTCTGAATACTCTCTCAGGATTGCCTAAGGGCCCAGAAGTTGTGTTGTCACACAAGCTATAAAGGAGCACAAGTTGGTCAAGCACAGGTACTCATGAGAGTCTAAAATAAAAGTGTATTCTAGATGTACTCAGAAGTGCATATCTGTGCATTAAAATCTTATTTAAGAATGCCATGTGCCTCCTCATAAATGATTCACTCAGGCTGTTGTCTCTGTAGATTAAAATATACATGAATTGTCTCTAAATTTAGTGATAAAGCCTTGTTGTAAGGAATATAATGGCCAATTTCATGTGTAGCCTACAGAAAGAATTATTAAAATTATTATCATTTGGGGGAAAAAAAAACCAAACCAGCACAAGGACCAAACTTTTGGTCCTGCTAAGATAACTAGTATGATAAATACATACATTGTGGAATTGTGTGTTGTTTTAGTGTAGTTAATGAAAGAAAGTAAGGGGTTTTTTTTCTCCTCTCTCTGCTGTTTCCAGATAGCTGTTGCTAGTTAAGCCCATACAATTAAAGGATTTTTTGTGCATCAGGTGCTTACAAGGGCAGGAACTTTGCTTTGGTACACATTTGTGAAGTGCTATGTGTACTTCTGGTCCTTTAAAAAAATAAACAACACTAGTATGCTTCATTTAACATATCTAAAAATATTTTTCCCTCAGGAATAGCAAGCAGGCACTCTGTAGCTGGCCCCAAGGCCAGTAAAGTATAATGTACAGAGACACTGAGAATTCTCTCTCTACATCTCACTGTCCATTGCTATGATCTCTGGCTCCTACTTAAAGCTCTACTGCATTGGGAAATGGCTATTCCAGTAATTAGTAATCAGTATGACTATATAAATATAGATCAAGCAGTAGTCATTTCAGCATAAAATAGCTATATAACTTGGCTTTTTCCTTAAATGATGTCATTTGCTTAAAAAAAAAAACAACTCATGAGTTCTTCTTGATTAATGTGACCAGCCAGGACGACAACGTTCACAGAAGGATGAAAATCACAAGAAGTGAAAATTACAAAGATTACAAAAGAAAATTACTAATTTGGCCCAGCGACTCAGTTACTCTGAGGCTACTCCAGACATACAGTAGGATGAAAAATCTGCTCCAAACATGAGCTTTTTCACTTTTTCATCCCAATTCTTGGAACAAAAGCTGTTAGTTCATCCCTCCCTAGCCACAAAACCAGTTGTTTTAAGAAACATTGAACATCTAGCTGTCTCTTTGTAAAACAGAAATAGAAGAGGTCTAAGAAATAATTTAATGGCTCCATAGCTTTTTTTTTTGCCGATGAAAGAAAAGTAGGTTAGGCCTGAGAGGAATATTTTGTTTACAAGATGAACGTGAATGTGGTACTGATACTTAACTACTTTTAAAATACTTCAGAAATTGTAGCCTCGTCACCACTGGTTTGTGCTTTCATAAACTTCTACCTACTTAAAGGATATGACAGTAACACTACTCTTCTTTCTTGATCTTTTCTCTATTTTGTTGACCAAAAGAGCTAAAAAGGCATGAAAAAAATTTTTTGAATCTGTTTTTACTAAATTCTCTAGATTTTCCAGAGGTAGTCACACATTTTCTTTTCTTAATTAAAACATCTGATGAGAAAATTACCGTTCACTAGAAATTTAATAAGAAAGCATTGGAAGAAAGGGCAAATACATTCTAATAGTAAAGTAAGATTACTTTATGAAAACAATAAACTACTAAAGAAACAATTTGCAAGCATGCAGAAAAATACATGGTATAGATTTTGGAGTATGACCTTTCTCCTTAGAAAATGTCATTACTGCATACCATCACAGCAGGAGGAGTACCTTGTTGTAGCTGTCCTGTGATTCCAAATGAAGAGAACATTGCACACCAAGGAGCATTCTACTCAGATATTAACATGTCTCTGGTGCTTTCAAAAAAACCATATCATGCTTTCAAATTTAGAAATTCTAAACTTAAGAATCCGAGTGCCTAAAGAAGTGATTTGGGACTTCTAAGGAAACAGACCCTGTTGACAGTGAGTTAAGGACAAGCAGTTGTCTGAATACTCTCTCAGGATTGCCTAAGGGCCCAGAAGTTGTGTTGTCACACAAGCTATAAAGGAGCACAAGTTGGTCAAGCACAGGTACTCATGAGAGTCTAAAATAAAAGTGTATTCTAGATGTACTCAGAAGTGCATATCTGTGCATTAAAATCTTATTTAAGAATGCCATGTGCCTCCTCATAAATGATTCACTCAGGCTGTTGTCTCTGTAGATTAAAATATACATGAATTGTCTCTAAATTTAGTGATAAAGCCTTGTTGTAAGGAATATAATGGCCAATTTCATGTGTAGCCTACAGAAAGAATTATTAAAATTATTATCATTTGGGGGAAAAAAAAACCAAACCAGCACAAGGACCAAACTTTTGGTCCTGCTAAGATAACTAGTATGATAAATACATACATTGTGGAATTGTGTGTTGTTTTAGTGTAGTTAATGAAAGAAAGTAAGGGGTTTTTTTTCTCCTCTCTCTGCTGTTTCCAGATAGCTGTTGCTAGTTAAGCCCATACAATTAAAGGATTTTTTGTGCATCAGGTGCTTACAAGGGCAGGAACTTTGCTTTGGTACACATTTGTGAAGTGCTATGTGTACTTCTGGTCCTTTAAAAAAATAAACAACACTAGTATGCTTCATTTAACATATCTAAAAATATTTTTCCCTCAGGAATAGCAAGCAGGCACTCTGTAGCTGGCCCCAAGGCCAGTAAAGTATAATGTACAGAGACACTGAGAATTCTCTCTCTACATCTCACTGTCCATTGCTATGATCTCTGGCTCCTACTTAAAGCTCTACTGCATTGGGAAATGGCTATTCCAGTAATTAGTAATCAGTATGACTATATAAATATAGATCAAGCAGTAGTCATTTCAGCATAAAATAGCTATATAACTTGGCTTTTTCCTTAAATGATGTCATTTGCTTAAAAAAAAAAAAAACAAAAAAAACAACAACAAAACAAGGACCTGCTAAATTATAGAAAAATACATATTTGTATCTAACAGGCAAAAAAAATCACATAGAAAGGTATGGTGTGAATAAAGGTAATGGCTTATAGACTTTTCAGACAAGGAACATGCCGAAAAGCAGTATTGTTAAAACATACCTCCCACAGTTCCCTTTGCTTCCTTATCAGTGACATTATTTGCTGCTCCTGCCCATGTTGCCCTTCAGGGCAGCGGCCACTGGCAGAGGCCGGCTGTTCCTTTTATGAACACGAGATTTGCTATACGGCCTCTCCTGAAGAAAGTTTGATCATCATTGACAGTTGCCCTGCTGCTCTCAGAAATGCCAGGAGGAAGAGCTGAGGGGCAGACAACTTACAGATATAAAGCCATTTCCATAAACAATGGCCAGAAATCCTGCCTCTAGAAACACACGAGCAGTGCAACATTTACAGAACTAGCACAGCTTTGTAGGAGGAAAACAGCATATGCTTTTTTATCATCAACTTTGCATCTCAGTTGTTTTTGTTAGACTACATGTTTTCTAGGAGATATCTTCCTGCTATTCAGAAAGCATCTAGTCAGGTATTTGTTTATTTGTTCAGGAGACGCTGTTTAAAACAAAAATCCAAGACCAAAACTAAGCTAACGAATGAAGCTGCATAAAGACATTTCAATGATACAAGATACATTCCACTCACCCTGAGCCATACTTAGGACTCACAGTTACTCCTAAAGGGAGAAAAGCACAGAAAAGATTTTATTTTTTTAATAGATCAAATGAGAAGAATCACTAAGAAACTTCCCTGAGAAGTTTTCAAAACAGGACATGGATTCTCCATGAGGAGTCCCTCAATAAGGAATGGCAGAAAATGTCTACTTCAGATCTCCTAAAGTACATCAGGTACACCCTACCCTATTGCTAAATTCATTCCAAATAATTTAAAACAAAGCAGCAATGCATTGCAATCCTACACTTAAAGAAGGCAAAACTATACATATACAGTGTCTCAAAGCAACAGCATGAGGATGCAGAGAACAGAAGAGGAAAGTGGAATATAAGAATAATTTTACCAGGCTTTACTAGTAGTAGTAGTCACCAAACCACTAAGCATATATGCCAATACAAAGGAGACATAGGTAAACCGTAATTCTGTAACGCGTGTCCTGCAGGTGAACTGCTGTTCAAACATGGATCTGCCCTGACTTCTTCAGGATTCTTTGGGACAAGGTGAAGGTCAAGCACATTACAGATCCTATGTCTAAATTTTATAGATCGTGTTTATGTGCTCGATTATCAATAGTTAAAAATACAGCTGAATTATTAGAGTAAAACATGCTGTACAACCGCCTTGACTATAAAAGTAAAAGTTTACTGAATCAGTATCCAGGAACATGTTGGGGACACTACAATTATTTGCTTGCTGTTGCTTATTTTCTATTATTACCAATAACATCCACCAAACAACAGAAAAACACAAACACTTGTTTGAAATAAGCGTTCTCAATTTTACACAATTTAAGAGGAAAAAAGTACAGGACTAAAACTATTTTCACTAACCTCCAAAAAAGCCGTTCATAGCTTTTGGGTATTTAATGAATTAAGTCTTGGTTTTGTTGTTAAACATGATTTTTAGCCACATTGAAAATTGTTTCTTGGTAATAATAGGTTTTCAAGCAAATGCTTCTTTTTTTTTTTCCCCTTTTCTTTCTCTCATCAGCTGCTATTTTGTTTCTCTTTTTGTCTCCAGCTGTTCATGTTATTACTTGCTTAATTTTTCCTTTTTCTCTTTCGATCTTCCCTCCCTCCAGGTGTTTCAATGCTGGTTTTCAACTATTCTATTTTGTGGTAGATTTCTCAAGCAGGGATTTGTTTCCATCATGTTGGTAGGTTTTGTGTATTTATTGTTGCTATTTTAAATTAAAATAATCTTATCAGATCATTGTCATTCCTGTTAGAGTGATTTTTTTTTCATAAATAAACATGAGATTAATATGTGGCTGAACACAGCTTCATTTTACAGCATAATTTCAGCTTTCTATTTATTGGTTACAATCTCAAGAAAACATACCATCAGCTCATCAAAACCAATCTATTGTAGGAATTTACATTTAATAATTACGTTAACATTCACTCCCATTCTGAGTTTGCTTGTGGGCTTTAAAAATGGTAGCAAATAATTTTTCTCTCTTTACACATGTAAGTAAGTGATGATCTGCAGACTGGAAATCATATTCACTTAAGCAAATGCCACAAGCAGAATAAAAACTGCACAAGGTACATGACAAATAAAGCTGCTGTCTACAAAAGCTATTTCATCCTGTAGCAGTGGGAAAACCCACTCAGTAGCCAATTCTTTCGTTTCAGTCTAAGGTAAGCTTCCTGCAGCATGGTGCTCTAGGGAGTAATAAGATCCAGTTCTGAAGTGTTATAGCAGTCCAGCAGAACTTATGTCTCTCGGACAGTTTCACAAGTGAAGTCAGTCATGGACTAAAATGAAACAGCCTGCCCACCAAATCGCAATTGCTCTTAGTACATTTGGCACGAGAAATAATTATTCCTATAATTCTTAGATGTGTCGATAACAAACTGCTTATGTAGAAATAATCTGATTTTCCAATATGCTTCCATTGTATTTTGCTACATTCTTGTGATGACACATTCACTAAACAGCCACTAGAACTTAATGAATTTAAGTGATTAAAATATCGTCTTCTAGCTAGAGTATTTTGACATCAATCTCAGAACCTAATTTGACTGTTTGCATAGATAGAAGTTTTTAAAAATTGGGAGCAACACAGGGATGGAAAAAGAAACTGATCAAAGATCAACACTAAATTAGCATCCTTACACTGATTTTACACTTAAAATAATAGCAGAACATTTTCTCACTTATATGTGAATAAGAATTTTAAAGGTATGTATTCATATACATGTATATATTCTTATGCCTTCAAATATGTATGCCTTTATCTATATATATAGATATTTCTTGTACATTTCAAATATTAATGCCATGAGGAGTAACCTGCTGATAACCACGTTTTTTTAGTTAATATTTCATGCTTACTTGAAGTGTTGGTTTTGTTCAGTTTGGTTTTGTTGTGGGTTTGTTTGGGTTTTTTTAAATTATCACCCTCTAGGAGACCTGCTGATGCTCTTAATCATTTCTCTTTGAACAGTAAAGCCTCAGAAATCCACCAGGAGTTAGCCAAAAACACAGCTGAAAGAACCAGCACAAATACTACGTGGATTTCTGAGACAGATACAATTGGATCTTCATGATGTCAACATGCCATAATCTATACTGAGACACCCTCAATTTTAATTCATCAGTGCTACTTTCTGGGACAAATGCTATGACCATCCCATCAAACAACCAATTTTTTGCACTGAAATGCCTTTGTATTTGTTAGAAAGTGACAGAGATAAGGAGTGTATGCATAAAACCCTAACTTTGACATAGATGTTTAAAGTCAAAACCCCTAATTTAGTAATTCTGCTATAATAAGAATAAATATTAGATAATTTAATTAAAACTTAGAAATAATTGTAGTATACAAAATTTCACCAAAGTAATAATGTAACTGAGATTTCAGTTTCACAGAATCAGAGCATCTTCTAGGTTGGAAGGGACCTTAAAGATCACCTTGTCCAACCGTCAACCTAACTGACAAAAATAGACACCCACACAACAAACAAGGATCATCACTAAACCATCCCTCCCAGCACTACATCAACCCGTCTTTTGAACACCTCCAGGGATGGTGCCTCAACCACCTCCCTGGGCAGCCCATTCCAGTGTCTCATAACCCTTTCCTCTACTTCTGTTGCTTTTCTTATCAAGACTAAGAAAGCTGACAAACTTCCAGCACCATGAAAGTCTGTCGCCTTCAGCCTGATTATTTCTCCATAGGGTTTTCCAGCCTTTTTTGTTGAGGAAATCATGTTGCAACACAGGGAAATGTGTCTATAAACAAAGCAACTCAAAAAAAAAAAAAAAGGTAGTCTTTAACACTGCCTTAAATTGACTATGGCTACAGTAGGCACCTGCATCAGGATACATGAATCTTAAAAACTAGATTAAACGCTCTATACCTACACATCTTTTTCCATCATTTCTTAATGGAGAGGGATTCACAGGGAAACACGTAGCAACAGAAACAGCAGGAAAACCAGCAGAAAGAGTTGCCTGAAAAGCTCAGCCCTGCAGTCTGTTATGGGACTTTCTCTTTCGGGCTGCATGGTGGTGGGGAGACAGACAGGTTCAAGCCTGCCATCATCGTGCCCAGGATTCAGATCAAAACAGGATAACTCTTTCACTGCATGCAATTCTATCTTTTCTCCTCTGCAAGCATTTATAGGACACAGGGCATCCTCTACCAAAGAAGAGAACATGTAATGATAACATATTTATGAAACTTAAATGGTTCGATTATTTTCATCCCAGCAGCTTTACGAGAGAGGGAAAAAGTATGAAACTCCATGAAACGATATAACTCCTAGGAATTATTACAATGCTTGTGCATTACTACTAATTCTACCCTATTAGATGATACTATATCTTTTCATAATGAAGATTAAATGCAGCAGAAACTATATAATGGCAGAACTGCTGTAGATCAAATTGAGTCTACCACAAGAAAAATGATCGCTGATCCCAAGACGTTATGGAGTAGTAAACTTAAATTGTGCCGCTTTTCAAGTTTATGTGACTATGATTATTTAATTTTCCTTTGTGCGTGCTCAAGTATAGCTGTTATGTGACTACACATGAGAGAACCTGAAATTAATTTGTCTGTATAAGATCAGTGACTGTACAAATTCTTATGAAAACTAACATGCCATGACAATAGTAATTTTGATAAAATTACAGCAAGAACTGCAATTCTCTGCCATCTGGCTGTCTCATCATAACTACTTTGATGTGCTTTTTATTACTTATTTACTTACTTCAACTACTTTATCAGTTGTTTCAGAGCTTAGAAATGTTAACTGCAGAACAATATTAAAGAAACAGCATTGCCAAAGCTTAGCACTAATTCCTTACAAAAGTTTTAAGAAATGATTGCAAATTATTTTAAGTCATAAAAATAATAGATCAACTCTAGAAAAAAGCAGACACATTTCATATTTTAAAATGCAAATATGTATCAATTTTCAGAGTATTCTGACTAGTTTCTTCAAAAGTCTGCATGAACTGCCATTCCCCTTTCATCTTCCTATATAAAACCTTGCAATTAAGTTTGGAACTGAATTACTGATTTACTTAATATACAGACATAATTAACAGACTAACAGCGAAATATATCTAAGTACATTTTTATAAATAAGGAACCCATTTACTTGAGGTCAGGATATCAGTACTGTGCATTTCTAATTCAATCATATTTATTCTAAGGCAAATCATCTCTTTGGTGTCTTCTTATGAATAATAACTAGCTGCTGTAATTTATTTTCTTTATAAGGGGTGGAGAATAGCAGAGGAGGTCAAATACTGCCTTTATCTTACCACTGCAAATTTGTTTGCCTGATAAAGGTCCTGATCCAAAAACATAAAACTTTTGTAATTTTTTTACTGTAATGTTTCAGATTCAAATTCCTGAGATAAAACCCAGCACGACCAAAGCTCAAAGAATCACCCCTCTTTTCCAGGAGAGAGAGATATTTTTCATATCCATTAGAGAATTATTAGATCATAGTATGCAATATGGTTCAAAATGTGTGCACACTGAGCATCGTCTAATACATGATAATTTAGCACTTGTAGATTTCATAGAAATGTTAAACTTCTGAAGCCTAAGGTTAAAAAATAAAACACAATTATAGAAGGTAAACACACAACTACCAACATAGCTGCAATCTAGTTCTGGTTATTATTTCATGTAGTCTTTAGTATTTAAGTATTGTGATACTACCTGAGAAAAGTCAGTGAAGTATAAGGAATAGATTTGGTGAGATAAATAGTTTCAGTGCAATTTCTAGTGAAGACTTCATCACGAAACCTGCCACCAGACCTAGCACTATTGTCATTCTTGTTACTGCTAACAGTTCAGTCGGAAGGTCCTACAAAAGTCAAAGGCTAACTATCCCACATTGATCTTGGTCTGGTTATGATTTCACCCATGACCCCGTAAAGCCCATTTCCACTTTGAAGTGGTGGTCAAACCCTCACCCGGTGTAAACTGCCAGTTCATCAAATTAATCGAGTTCAGTGAAACTGTAAGATTAGTACCAGGTTAGAGTCTAAATCTGTATCTCTAGGTCAAGACAAAGACCTATAACGGTGGAAGCTCCACTAATGATGCTGTATTGGCATTGTGAAGCTGGAAGTCTGTAAGGCTGTCAACTTCACCTTCCATGAGCTCTAAATTCTCAGAGAATTAAATTAAAAAAAAAAAACCACCACAAAACAACAACAGATAGTGCTGCCATCAGAAATTCTTTGCAGATGGCATAAAATAGCTTAACTACAATTCACTGGGAGCTAATTTCAGTCATTGGTAATACATGCTGGGTAGAAAATTAGTGTCAAACAACAAAATGGCATGATTTTTTTTTTAAAAGCATTTGGATTCAAGTTTCAAATACTCTCAACTACCCAGTATTCAAGTTTCCAGATTCAAGTCTCTCCCATAGAATTACACACTGCCAGCTATTCTTTCAGCTTTAAGAAAAAATATACATGATCTTGAACTTTGTTAGATTATGATAATTAGAACAATGAAACCTATGACTATATAGTACAGCCGGATATTTATGAAATGACTGGACAGATATAGCATTTTGCTAAATATTTGCATATCTGAGTTGTTTTTCTCTAAAAAACAGCAGAATCTTTCTGCACAGTTTTCCTTCTATTCTGTATTTGATCCCTCCATAGCTTTATTAATAAAGACCTACCTGAATAGGCCATGCTACCAAAAGTATGGAGACCGAACATGCAATTCAGATTTGTTTCCCTGGGTCCTTTTATTTATTTTTGTAAAAAGCTTTTTCATTTTCTAATCAGAAGACCTACAAATTCAAAGACCATCAAGTGCACCGTAAACAAGTGTATCACACGATCTGCAGATTTCTTTCAGAAACAAAAAATAGCTTATTGTAAAAATACTTCTAAAATGCACCAGACCCACTGCTTTGGTAACATGACATACAAAGATGTAAGCAACATTCATTGATGATATTTTTATTTTGTTTTCAAACTTCATTGATTAATGCAGAATTGAACAGGCAGTGATGGACAGGTACTCTGTACATCTAAATGTTAAAGTGTTTAGGCTGAAATACTGTTAATTCTACAGGGTTTCTGAAAGCCAAGAAGTATTTTTTTTTTATTAGAAGGTGAAAAGTTGTTTGTAAAAATAATGGATTTATTTTTAAGTAAAGCCAGTAGTCACTAGTAAGAGTCAAACAATGGGTTGCATAAAACTGGAGGGGAGTACTTGACATTAAAAAAACCCACACAATTTTTGCTTTCTGCTGTTGTAGTATTAGAAATCTTTCTCATTTGCTTTGCACTTACATGCATTCCAAAGCTTGACCTATGTTTATATATACCAGACAGAACATACAAGATAGACGTACAAGAAAACACTAAATCTCTATTGGGCTTTTTATTTTCCTCCAAGCAAGCTGCAGAAGAATAAATACTTATTAGAGAGAAAGCCAAAAGTGTTCCAATTCTAAACAAAATAAATTATTTGTGGAGTTTTTGTTATGAAAATAATAATTACATGGCAAAAACCTCCAAATAATTATGCTGGGACAAAACCATGACTTCAGAGATAATGGATATAGCCAGCAGGGATTAAAATGTGCAGGATTTCCTGGTCATTTACTCACTGGAAGATTTGAAAATCAGCTTATTCATGGGAGAAAAATAACCCATTGCCATCAGTCCTTGATCATAAAACACACAGAACTTTAAACTCTCAGTGCAATATTGAGAGGAGACAAATGTGCATCTAATCAGCTTTGCCCTTCATAGCAGGTATCACTTTGGCAATCAGGAGCACACTGTGGATAGCAAAAATAATGGGAAGACAATATTCGGAGTGGAAAAAAAACCATACAACGACGAGACACTTTGCAAAATACAGAGAAAGACTGTAACCACAGGTGGCTATTTTTGCTGACCTAAAACAATTCCCTAAAACGGTGGCTGTGATGCAGCCAGAACATGAAGGGCATGTTTTCTTTTTAACTCATGCATTCTTCTGGAATCCTAAGGTCTGAGTAAACTGCACCATCCCCAATAACCCTTCAAGATGCAAAGGAAAGCTCACACTGACAATCCACAAAGAGGGTGCATTAAATGACTACCTCTTACCACTGAAATCCCAAAGAACCATTTTTCTTTACATGTCTATATCAGGAATTTTATTCACTTCCACTTGAGAGAAACCTGACAAAATGAAGCACCCTTACTGAACAGGATGGTAATTTTCATAAAACGCACAGTCAAACCGGTAAGGACAAAATCATCTACATTCTCCACTTTTTACTTCCATTTGAAATAAAATAATGTGAAATACCGTCATTGTGGGTTTCTTATAATAAGAAACACTTTACAGGTACTAACACTAGTAAGTAATGTATATGAATAATTTTTTTCTGGCAATTCTGAACTGCTTGTCTTTCATAGGATTTCTTATGGCTATTTACATTTTCACTCAGTGAAAATCAATTACCTTCCTGCAATAAGCCTCATTTGCTACCTTTGAGTATAATAGAAACACCATTAGGATGATGACATTACCCAAAAGAAGGGCACCACACAGTTGGTAGACATAAATTAAGGACCCTTTCACATATGCATTAGAAATACTGCTGTGACTGAAATATGCATAAAATCTGTATCTATTAGAGCTATTAGTGTTGTGCCGGTGATGATTTTGAAGGAGGAGGGGGAGATGGTGATCTACTACTTTGACAAAATTATGTATTTCCTTTTTTTTTTTTTTTTCCTCCTCCGTGTGTGCCACTGATGCAATAAGCAGAGGCCCCCAGCTGAGCTGCATTTGGAAATGCCACTGAGCATGGTATACGCGCTTCACTTGCCTTTGCTGAAGCAAGACACTGTCAGGAATAGAGTGCATGTGTGCCGCCGAGCCCGCTCCTCCTTCCTCACCCTGACCTCCGCTGCTCTGCGGATGTACGCCTGGCTGAAGGCACCGCTCATGTGGAAAACAGCTCCTGCAGATCAATTCATAGGATTTAGGGACATTTAACTTCCATCAAGACCGCATCATCTTATTGATATTTGAAGACTAACTTATTACCGAACGTTAATGGGGACTAACATAAAGGGCCGCGCGTTGGCTTGAGGGGGAAGAAACTAATTTAGAGATTCCTCCCTTGGAGCCTGTTAAGCAGAGGAAACTACTTCTGAACGCGGTTATTTTTACCTGGGTTCTGATGAGCTTAGGCAAAGCAAAATTATAACACAGTATGATGTATTATGTATTAAAAGTGTAAAACGCAATTCCGTCCTTCCTACTTGGGTATTCATTTGACATACCAATGAGCCCATTGTGCACAAGGAAAATATTGCGACACCATCTCTCTTACAGAAAGATCACTGATTTTCAGGTGTTAACAGAAAAAAAAAATCCAGTTAGCTTCTCTTATGGACATTAAGAACTATTTCAGTTTTACCAGGACTCAGGAAAATGGCACATTTTAAGATTTTTTTTTTTTTTTTTAACAAAAGGAAAGTTAGGATGTTCTCAGTCCTACAGCAGACTTTCTACTGACAGTGCTATGAACACAGGGTTAAATCCACCAGACATCCAACACAGAAGTATAGAAACCTGCTTAATTAGCAAAGACAGAAATATTCAACATACAGAAGGGTGATCCAAGACTCACGACATTCCAGAACGAAAAGCCACATTACCAATAAAACAGAAGTAGTGACTGGGCAGCTCTGTCTTATAAATTAGACAAATGGAAGTGCACGGACAAAAGGTAAATGAAGGAGAGAAGAACTAGATCTAGGCACTGCTTTCTGTAGTCAGGATTTGCCTGTAGTTTGAGTCTACTTCTACACTGCAGCCCTGTATTCTGAGAAATCAGAGGTAGGAGTCCTAATCACACTACTTGATACTGAGCAAACTGGCATCATCAAGCAAAGCATTCCTAAAAATCAAACATTAAGGCCATTCAGTTAACCAGATGCATTAAAGGTTGTACTATATTTGAGAAAAATGCTGAGAATCTTGCAAGGTGCAGCCTACAGATCAATAGTAGGGTTAGTAAGATTTTTCAAATGCAGTATTACCTTGCTCATAGAAAAAAAAAATAATTCCCAGAATCAAACATATTTATAAAATTATTTTTAGGAAGTTGCCATTAAATCCTGAACTATCATTGTAATCTAAATATTCAACCACACTGGAATAAAATGAACATGTAGTATTCCCTGGGTAATTTTCCTTCTAATCTATTTCACTTTTTCTGTTATGCATAAAAATAGTATCTGTATACAATGGCTACTAATTATTTCCAACTAAGCTTGAAAGTAATAAGGTCCTACCAAATTCTTAAGGAAATGCAGTAAGAAACTAACCTCTTCTATATTTTTTCCCAGAAAAATGCATACACACAAAGTAAATAAAAAAAATGTAGTCTTACAGTGTGCTTGTGATATATTTTAAATGATGATTGGTAGTGGAATGCTCATACCTCTTCAGGCGTTTATGTTGCTACCATGTACAGTAGAAAAAATGCAGAATGGATTAATCATTTAGACACTATACATTTCATAAGGATAAAGGTCATAACAGTTGAGCAAGCCATTTCCATCAACATTATAAATAAGAAGATTATATGATACACAGAATTTTCATTTACACTAACTGGACCGAATGTGCACAAGGTATTGTAGCATTCCAGGAAATTACCTGTCTGAAGAAAACACTATAGTGGAAAATATTGTAGTTCTTTAAATGCAAAACAAACAATAAACCAAAATGCAACTAAGCAATGGCTTTTTTTTTTTTTAAATAAAATTTTACAACCTGTTTGATTTTAAGTACACATACAAGTGCTTCATCTATTCAAACCCTAGACTTAAGAGGGTTTTGTTTTAGTTTTTTTTTTCTTTTAAACATATAGATCATATGGTACATTTAAGTAAAATGTGAAAGAAATGTTTTCTCAGAAATAAGTTTAAGAAATTAATAAGAATTTGGAATTACAATTAATTCCGGAGGGTTTTTAGTTTTTTTCTTTTAAACATATAGATAGGTAGGAGAGGGTTTTGTTTTAGTTTTTTTTTTCTTTTAAACATATAGATAGGTAGGTACATTTAAGTAAAATGTGAAAGAAATGTTTTCTCAGAAATAAGTTTAAGAAATTAATAAGAATTTGGAATTACAATTAATTCCACTATTTATTGCAACCTGTGTACCTAGGTAAAAGCTACAGAAAGCACTAGATATGTTGCTTTCACTATTTATTGCAAACCTATGTATCTAGGTACAAAGCTACAGAAAGCACTAGATATGTTGCTTTTCTTCCTCATAATTACATTGTTCTGATCTGTACTCTATAGATGTACAAGAAGAGAAATCCTGTTACTGTGTTCTTTTGCATCTAATTATTAGCAAAGCTTATTAAAGTATTTGATACATGTCTTTATTAGATGACTGATGGATCTCAATTTTGAAATTACATAAACTAGCAAGGAATCGATTTTTTTTCTTGTGAAAATTTCTCTCTATATTGAACCCTGTGAAATGGACACCTTCCTTTCCCTGCATCTCTTTCATCCCAACTTTCAATTTCCCAAAGTGATGAGATTAGAGGGACGACAAGTAAAAATTCTTTCAGATTGAGAAATAAGCATTCTAAGAAAAAAGCTTGTTCTATCACAAATACATTGCAAAGTCCAAAATAAGTACACATCTAATTATTAGCAAAGCTTAATAAAATATTTGATACATGTCTTTATTACATGACTGATGGATCTCAATTTTGAAATTACATAAACTAGCAAGGAATCAATTTTTTTCTTGTGAAAATTTCTCTCTATATTGAACCCTGTGAAATGGACACCTTCCTTTCCCTGCATCTCTTTCATCCCAACTTTCCATTTCCCAAAGTGATGAGATTAGAGGGAAGACAAGTAAAAATTCTTTCCGATTGAGAAATAAGCATTCTAACAAAAAAGCTTGTTCTATCTCAAATACATTGCAAAGTCCAAAATAAGTACACTTGATACCAAAATCAGGGAAGAAGAAAGGGAATGCCTCAGGAATTGTATCTTTCCTAAGGGTTTGGTAGAAGAAAATATGTCTTGTTACATTAACACTGACTTAAAGATAGGGAGTGTTAAAGCCCCTGGTATTAGTAGCTTGCTTACCATTGCTTCATACTGAAATGGAGACATAGAGAGTTAAAATGGAAATTAAAAAGAGCTTCACCCTACTCCACCTCACTCAACTTTTCCATTTCAATCAAAAATTACACTCAGACCCTTGAATGCAATCAAGCTGTACCACAGAACAAAGGTAAAGTACTAGAGCACCCTTGATGAAACACTGTTCCAGTAACGTTGGGAGCCCCCAGGAACCAAATTCATGGGCTTTACAACTGTTGTGCAGTACCAGACTAAGAGCAGAAAGAAAAATACTAAAGACTTGGGTGCTTTACAACTGCTGTGCAGTACCAGACTAAGTTAGAGCAGAAAGAAAAATACTAAAGACTTGGGGCTTAATTTTATTAAGATAACACTAAATTCTTGCAAGGTTCATATGTTGATGTAAAATGTCATTTACAACCCATGAAAACACAAATATTTTGGAAAGTAAGACCACTCAAACAATTAACAGTTAGGAAACTAAGGCTGAAACCAAATTCCAGCCTTCAGCTCCTTTGTTTCATATAACTGATTTTAACCTTATTCACTTATAGCACGACAAACCCTTTACAATCCATTGACAAACTCCAATAATAAGTATAGTCTAGATATTTTTATTACTTAAATACTGCTTCCTTAACTTACACGGGCTTAATTTTATTAAGATAACACTAAATTCTTGCAAGGTTCATATGTTGATGTAAAATGTCATTTACAACCCATGAAAACACAAATATTTTGGAAAGTAAGACCACTCAAACAATTAACAGTTAGGAAACTAAGGCTGAAACCAAATTCCAGCCTTCAGCTCCTTTGTTTCATATAACTGATTTTAACCTTATTCACTTATAGCACGACAAACCCTTTACAATCCATTGACAAACTCCAATAATAAGTATAGTCTAGATATTTTTATTACTTAAATACTGCTTCCTTAACTTACACATCTTATAATTTTTCTGGCACTTTAGATGTGCTGGAGGATTTGGATTCCAGGAGATTGCCCTGCTAGTCCTGTAAATCAGCTACTGCTTATCTTTATTTCCAAAACACTAAACATTGGAGCAGTCTCCTTAAGAGACTAAACAGAAAGGAATACTTACTTACAGCAATGCCTCATACTACCCCTCTCCTACTTTCCATCATCACATCTCTGCACATCACAGCCCTCACAGTTTTAATTTAACTAGACAGTGTGGAAATACTTCTTCTGCAGTGTTTACCAAACTTTATCTTCCTTATTAGACCAAGTCTTCGTACATAAATGGGACAAACCACAAAAATAAGTTTTTTGTTCCTTCCTGAGGCTTATGCTTCTGTAGAATACCACCTTACTGCATTCTCTACACCTTTTATAATGATTTTACTCCAGTTGCCTGCTGAAGAACAAGGTATTGCAATAACAAAAGGCCCTATGAAAATTTCATCTGCACAGCAGATCAGTGTCAGGAGAGCAGAAATGTACTAGCTGAGCATGGAGACCGGACTACGGGATGACTGCTTGACTATCTGCC
Organism: Calidris pugnax; assembly: GCF_001431845.1. Taxonomy (NCBI): domain Eukaryota; kingdom Metazoa; phylum Chordata; class Aves; order Charadriiformes; family Scolopacidae; genus Calidris; species Calidris pugnax. The sequence goes on from NW_015090909.1 coordinate 1,031,111, forward strand.
ATCTGTTTCAATATAAGAAGTAGGAAGTCATCGATGGAGCAAGCCATTACAGGGTTCAGAACAAAGAAAGGAACAGTTCTTAACAGATGCCTAATTAACCTGTGGAATAATTTGTGTTGTAGTACCAAAGGATTATACTTTTTGATCAGTCATGGATCAAAACTTTTCTTGGGCTTTTAAAAGTCTGTGGTACTCTTCATTACACTGCCAAATGCTGGTAATAGTTCATTTCAATAATATGAAACGGATTGAAAGAAATATGTTCTTACAAATACTACTATATATTTTTTTTTATGATACATTACGTATACCACAAGACCTTCCTAACAGATACCTAATTAACCTGTGGAATAATGTGTGTTGTAGTACCAAAGGATTATACTTTTTGATCAGTCATGGATCAAAACTTTTCTTGGGCTTTTAAAAGTCTGTGGTACTCTTCATTACACTGCCAAATGCTGGTAATAGTTCATTTCAATAATATGAAACGGATTGAAAGAAATATGTTCTTACAAATACTACTATATATTTTTTTTTATGATACATTACGTATACCACAAGACTTTTTAAAAAAATTTTTTAATGGAGTGGAATAATCATAATTGTCACCATGAAGAAGCACCACCACCCCCTCAAAACCCAAATACATTATCTTCATCTGCCTCAAAACATATGTGTACACTGTAGTTCAAGAGACTGTCATGGTATGGTTATCTCACATTTAGGGTACTAATAGGATGATGGTACTTATTCTTGGGTCAGTGAACAAGCCAAAGCTGCCTAAAGTCAGACTCAAGCTCCAAGAAAAAAGGCTTTGCCTTTTTTTTTTTAATTATTATTTTTTAAAAGAGTAAAATTGTACAGAAATGGTTAGTTTCTACTGGTTCCACACTGTTTCATCTTTGCATGCTCTCCGCTGTTTCAGCATAGCTGTGCTAGTAATATTCTTGCCTTCAGGCCAGAAGGTCAGGGGTTGAAGGACAACATGAAAACTTAGGCTCTAATTCAGTGATGACACAGAGTCACAGTGCTCGTAGGGGAAGAGCAACCGCACTGTCAAAGGTGTCTTCTTTGGATGAAACACCAAACAGAGGTCCCTACTGGCAAAGTCAAATGAAAAAGGAATAAAAGCTCCGCTGTGAAAAATGTATTTTAAAAATGACTGCCCTAGAGTTCAGAAAGAAAACTAGAGTTCTGATGGTTTCATTATTTAGCTAATAGAAATTTGTTTTACATCTATCACTGAGTTTTATAGAGGTCTGACAGAAGAAAAATATTTGTTATCAGTTTCATGTGTCATCATCAGTTTCTATCAGAGTAATTACCACATAAAATCTCTATCTTACTAAAAGTCAGGTGGTTTTGTTTAATACAGATCAAGGTTTATAATTGAGTAAAAATTAAGTAATTTCTTTTTGCCTTTTGGGAACCAGATTAAAAGGGACTCACTATTGCCTCATTTTAAGACTTTTCAATTACTGTCTTCATGTCAGCAGTGGGTTATTAGTGAAGAAGTGCTTAGTTTGTAAGAAAATTATTTTAAAAGTGTGGTGAAAGATATCAAAAAATGAATTAATACAGTGAGCACTAAGTTAGGAGCAAAGCTTATCTGAAAGCAAACAGCATTGTTTTGAAGTCCATAATATTAAGCTGAAAGAGGAAAAAAAATGTGGATGAAACACATTAAGTAGGAAATAAACCAGTAATCATTCTTGCTGACATATTTTGGGAAATATATGCAGCAGACAGAAGGAGCAACACATGATAGTTCAGGTGGAACTTCAATAGTTAGTTATAGAAGACAATCTTAACAGGAAAAAAAGAACAAAAATTAATCTGATCAACAGAAACAGTGAGACATATGCTATTTACATGACTCAAAGATAAGTATTCTATAATTGTTATTCTTTATGTTTCTTGTAAAGTTTACAATCCTCTTCAGGTGCCATAATGATATTTTGGAAAATTACCTACTGGCTGTCTTTAATGAGACATTTCAGGTTTTTTTTTTTTCAAGTGGAACAAGTTTCAAAGACATAAATAGCAGTTACATCCTGTGAAGTGTGCACTTCCCCATACATCCCAAGAAACCTTGGAAGGTTTGAAGATTATAATTTAAATTCACAAATCCTTACTTCCTTATAAAGATGTAGGAGTCTGAAGATTCCTTTGGTATAGACTTTCAAAATCTGATCCCTGTCCTATTGCCTGTATGTTGTCCCTCTGGAGGCAATCAGCCACTGAAGGATCAGATCCTGCAGGATTCTGAGCACCTGCACTGAGGTTTCTGGATTTTTAGGGGGCTTGGGGTCTGGGTTTTTTCTGGGTGGTGGGGGGTGGAAGGGTTGTTCCCCTGATCAAGCCACCTATAATGACAAATGTTTACAGGCCTGGCACTTTTATATACGCACTCAACTGTACACCCAGAAATATCAACATATACACACACTTATTTTAATAGCTTTGTAAATGGGTGACTTCTTTAGTATTGGGATTTTGGATCTTATGTCTAAAAATACCACACTAACTTTTAAATACTATTCCATATTCTAACAGTCAAATAAAAGCACACCTGAAAGCACAGCTTAACCTTTATTTATAAACTGCTTTAATGATATTAGTCATTGTAGCAATGACCAAAAAAATGACAGCAAAGAAACAAAAATGTTCAAGTCAACAAAAACACAAGAAATTCGGTGCAGATCTAATGTGTTATAGAAGAAAAAGAAACTCAAATTTAATCTTTTTTTTTTCTCTGTGTAGTACAGGAAAATTTGTAGTGTTTTAAAAATGTAACCATCAAAAAAAACGTATCCACTGACTTGATAATTTGAGTGGTTTTGTGTGAAAAACCATTATGAGTAATACTATGACTCAATATGTGACCACTGTCAGACAAGAGCTACTTAGACCTACCTATTTGCTGTACCAAGAACAGTGATCCCTGCGGTCTATAAGACCACAGCTACACTCCAAAGTTCTGTCAGCATAATCACTCAAAAATGACAAAAGGCAGGATCTTTGATAAATGCAACAACACTGAAATGAAAGCAGAAAACATGCTTTCACCAGCGTAACCTTTTACTTGAGAGTGGGGAGAAACAGAAAGGAGCACAACTGTGTTGACACGAAGCTTAAATGAATTGACATAAAAGTGTTTGTACTAGGAATACTGTCCTGGTAGGGATAATACTCTCATATGAAGTAATATTGATAGAAAAACAGGATGTGTTTACAAGAAATTTTAGATTAACTGGATTTTTTTCTGTTACCATAAAGATTTAAAACTATATCAGAATAATAATATATTGGCTCAGTCCTAATAAAAACACCTGCAGTTAAACAGGTTGAGTGAGTGAAAGTGATCTCAGAGCACAGGAGTCAAATCAGAAGGGCAACATCAGCCTGAATAAGGCTTTCAGCCAAAAAGCTGAGTTGATAGAGGTATTTGCCAGCGTTTACCATTTACCTTTCACTTTGAATGCAATATAAATATTTAAGACCCTATATTGGCTCTATTTAAAGCTCATTAAAGCTGTGCATAATAGCTTTGAAGCCACTTCTGAACACTGGATTTTGGATCCTACATTTTGCAAGCACATTTGGAAACCTGAGCATAAGCTTCAGAAAAAAACACACTTGATGTTAAGGCTCCTAAATGCCAGAGTTGCCTCTCAAATGGGCTGATAGTGCAAAACAGCACAAAGAAAGGCACATGATTTGGAGTGCAGGAAAAGAAACAGTTTCATCTTTCAGAAAACGAACTTTTCCCTGATATGCATCCTTGCAATGAAGTATAAGATTCCCCTAGAACTGAGGTGGGTCAGAGTAATGCGAAAAATTTAGAGATACGTTTCTCATTTAAATAGGCTAGCAAACTAACCATGTAGGACTTAACTAAGCTTCACCATTTGATCAAGTGGGATAAATTCCTATCAAAAAGACAGGAAAGGTGCAAACCTGTGCAGTACAAAGGGAGTGATGGGAGTAAATTGAGCAGACGATATTTTTTGGCTGAGTGTCAGAAAAAAATATTCCTAACCGAGAGGTTATACTGTAGAAAAGACACCCTCAAGGGAAGTGATAGAAGTCTCATTCCCAAAGTCCTTTGAAAATGAATTAGTTAATGCACAAGAAGATAGATAACGTAGGAAACAACCCGGTCCTTGTTGAAAGATTTTCATTATGACCTGTTACATCTTTCTTATCTGTAATTTCTGTGATTTTATGAACATGAATGGAAGAGAATAGACCACACATAGCAAGGAGGGAAATCTTAGTCTGTCATTGGTTTTCCTCCCTGCTAGCCTCCCTGTTTCCTGCCATTCACAACCATTCCCATCATCTACAGATGGCTAGAGGAGCAGGGGGCAACACACAATTACAAATTAATCTCTATTATTGTTGCAGGAACCTGGAGTTGCACTCCAGCAGCACATAGAGCTAATTTTCTTGTCTTTTGTGGGGAGTGGGAAGATTGGTTGTGCATTTGTCAGTTTTGCCTTCGTCGGTGGGGTGTGTACTCAGTATAATGAGATAAGTAAAACAACATTTCTCAATTTTAATATCCCAGGACTTTTCACTGACATGAGGGTTACTGGCATGAAGCTTTCTTATAAAATCCTTTTGTCTGTACTGTACTACAAATCTATCAGATTCTCTCCATTTCAGAGTCACTGACACTTTCTCTAGCCTTTAACTTTAATTATTGGGATTTTCCCATACTACCAAAAAAAACCCCCAAAAAACACACTGAGTCCATACCACCTCATCTGTTGCACTTAAAAGCTAATCTCAAAAAAATTCAGCACAATTCCTCAGATACAAGTTTCACTGTGGCTTCCAGATACACCTACTTTTAGCAAGAAACAAGGATTATATAACCATTATGCAACCTAATATCAATTATTTTTTCCTGTAATTTAAGATAAACTCTCATCTTTTACCTTCATTAATTAAATTATATTTGGATTATGAGATACAATAACTTCAAAATATAAAGAATAAACATGCTTCCCTTTCTGTCTTCACTCTTGTGTACCACTTTAACCCAAAATAAACTTATGTCTTGTAAAAAACACAAACAACCTCCCCCCGAAACCACACAAAACCAGCAAAAGCCACAAAAACCCCCAGAAACAAAAAATACCTCTCAAAAACTATTACTTGTGACAAAAAAAACCACCTCAGGTTTTTATGTAGCTCTTACGTTTCTTTACTATTTATTTAGTTCTTCTGTATTCTTTACATTCCAATTTTCTTCATAAATTAATTTCTCCGGTATTTTCTATGCCCAAGACAGACAAGACCATGCTTAGATTGTTTGTGAGCTTATTTCTATTCCATAATCACCAAAGCATCTCCCCTTCAATTTTGACAAATTGATAAGGATTGCAACAGTAGCTCAATTTATACCTGACACACATTGGCTGTCTAGGAAACCCTTTTTTCCCTTCTGTCTCCTATTCCAATATGTTAAGTATTAAAAAAGCAGCAAGCTTTGCTAACCCCAGTTATGTTGTCAGTGACTCACTTCATGCTGTGGTCTTGCTCATTCAAGTTCATTAACTCATTCCATTTGTTTTTATTATCAGTTGATAATAAGCACTTGATAAATACAGGAACCTAGATGAAGATAGATATAAAAGCTGACTTTTTTTTATAAGGATTTTTTTTGCTTATTTTAATCTAATTTGGAGGAAAAGAGTACATAATGTAAGTAAATTATCTTTTAAGTAGCAATTGTGAACATGATTGAACTCTGTATGAATATGTCATGAAAAAATATTTTGAAGGTTAAAAAATTGGCTGGTTGCTTACACAAAAGTATACAAATGAAGTTAGACTTTAATTTATGTAGACTTTATGCAGTTATCTATGGGTAAAATTGGATCCTGTAAAAATACAATATAATGCCTGGCCAGACAATTTTGTTAAATATTACAAGGAGATTTTGTGTGATTTCAATTGCCATATTTTTTACAGGACGTCAGATTCTTTCTTCATAACTTTTCTTTGAAATATAGGAAAAATTGAAAGCTATATGAGTATATATATGTAAAAAATTGTCCAATTTTCCTGAAAAATAAGTGCACCCTTATAATTTTTTTCATTGAAAACTTTCATTTTCTTTAAGTCTTTCAAGATTGATTGATAAATACATTATTCTTCCACTAACATCAGGTTAAAGACTTAATAGGCTCTGTCAAAAGAGGTGATTGTTGTACTTCAGAATTTAAGATCAATTTACCACTTTTCAAACAGGAGATAATTTTATAATTGGTGGTTAATTACAGGCGCCTTGTTTAGACAGTGATTGCAAGCAATAAAAGTTATATGAGCAAGTGTCCAACTAGCCAGCAAATAAAAGTTACCTCAAATTCATTACCTGTATAACAGTTTAGTGCTCATATTAAGACATCATATTAAAATACACCTTTCATTTCCATGATAACTCTGTTGAACTAGCAACCTTAGCAAAAACAAATCTTTAAAAGTTCTGAAAAAGAAGGGATGTGGCTCCCAAGTGAAACTCTGTCAAAATGTGCATTTATTATTCAATTCCTTGCTAAATACACTTTTTGACAAAGACCCATCACAACTTTAACACAACCCTTTAGCCTTATATTGTAAGAAAAATAGCAAACATGCTGAAACCCAACAGGAGTTGTACAGAGGTAGTTAGTTCTCAATAATACAGGCCCCCTTACTTTCTAAATAAAGGCAAAAATCCTTCCTCTGGGTCAACTAGCACCCCTCATACTCCAAATGTCTCCCCAAGGTCAAGTTTAGCAATTCATCAGAACTAGAGAAAGCCAAAAAAATCTGCAATCAGGTAACAAATAAAAAAAAGAGTTCCTTCCCAAAATACTGCAAACTGCCTAGTAAATTATTTGTTCTTAATTTCATCTTGGAGAAGGAAATAAATAACCCATAGGGGATGTTCTTATTTTTAACTGCTTCTCCTGAAATCTTTCTGTGGAGGATGAACGTACCCAGAGGACTGATGAATTTGAAACCCTTTTCTCCTGCTAAAGATCCCAAATCAATCATTTCTCTGATGAGGTATTTGAATCCCCAAAAGCCTCAGGCGAGGGTCTTAAGATCCCAGGCCTTTTTTTGGTCTTGACACTCAGTGGTGAAGGCACCAATTACCATATATGTATTTAGCTTTTGCAGGTAGCACAAATAAAAACAGCAACATTTTCTTGGAAAACAACCAAAAAAAATTGATGCACACCATCCCTGCAATGCTGTAATATGTATTAACGTACAATTATTTTTTAAACAATAGTTTAGTGAGAAAAGTAACACCTTTGACCTAGCAAAGCTGTGTTAAATGCATAGACACAAATATAAATGATAGTAGGGCGATGTTTCTACAAAGAATAAGCAAGTTCTAGAAACTGACAGATGTTTCTGTGCAACTCCATGGCTTCAATCAATATTTAAGTTTCTCTATGGCATTAACATTTGTTAAAAGAAATAACAGACTTCAGTGAGTTTGAAAAAAAGCTCTTGGTGCCACAACTCTTGTTTACTTCCACCAGGAAAAATAATGTATGGTTTCGGGTTTCTGTCAACACACTCAGCTTCCTTTCAGAAATGTTTTTAGAGCTGAGTAGCTCAATGCAGAGGTGTGGAACTGCTTCATATACTATAGAGAAAGGGCATAATTTGCAAGTCTTCTGTGGACTGGCCTGCACATTTTCCAAACCATAAGGAAAAAAAATTATTCAAGTAGTTTTTTTGCAAGTGTTGCTGCACTTCCCAATTTGTGAAGGGAGTATACAACTGGGATGGGGTACAAGGCATGGTGACCCTTTCATCATATCCAGGAGACGAGCTACATGGAGGCACAAGAGCATTTTTAATAGCCAAGATGCACTGGTCCAGCAGGTCCCAGGCTGGGAAGTAGAGCATCCCAACATTGCTAGTCACTGCTCAACAAACCACAGCCGGTCACTTCCTCGGTCTACACCAGCATCCTCTCTATCTAACCCTTGTTCACTTTACATATATAGACATTATCTACTCAGAGAAGACACAATCTTTTTCTACATCCTCAGGAAAGTGCATCCCTGTGATTAGAACAGCAGCACTGAAATTCAAGAAAATGTTTGGTTTGGATTTTTTGTTACACGGATGTGAAAACGTGGATTCAGAAGACACAATGTTTCTCAGCTATATATATGATGCAGTAGAAAGTCATTCTGTATTTCCACATCTCCTGTTCACCACAGCACATTTTTGCACCATTTTTTAAATAAGCAAGGACAGAGGATTACACTTGTGATACAACAAAAATGGAGCAATGGGATTCATTATTACATATATCTAATGGCTCTGTCACCACACAATTAGGCAAAATTAGGCAAGATCCTGTGGCCTGTATTTTTGATGATGTTGCATGCTGTACTACAGCCCTCAAAGGAACAGATTCACAAGTCTGTGTCCTCAAAGTTCAAATACAAATTTCTTTTCCTTTGCATGTGAACTCTATTGAGTATAGCTCAAACTTGGAACATGAAACATTTAAAGAGAATGAGCCATAATGTGTAAGTATGAGAAGACAAATAAGGTCCCCAAAACCTAACAGCAGGAAAACAATTAGCACAAAGAAGATTTCAGTTTCAGTATGCTGTACTTTCAGTTGAGTAAGTGAAGTCTTTAATATTCAACTCCTGCAAAGCGATTTGTAATAACCTACTCCAAGCATATCATAACATAAAAGCAATAAGGTATATCAACCGTGTAAAATATTTACACTTTGTTAAAACAGATAGCGTTACACTTTGTAAGTTATTGTGTTAGTCATTCATTTTTCATAAGTCATGATTTCAAGTTTTTCTGAACAATCATCTCTCACAAATCAACTAAGAACTCTATTATGAGAGCAGGCATGCCTATATTTAACAGTCTCCTAGCTGAAAATGCTAATAATAGCGTGAGCAAAGTTATCTGAGATTTAGTACCACTGTACCAGAAAAGACATACGTACCTCGGTCAATCTGGAAAAGGAAACAATTGCTTCCTATAATACTAAGTAAGGGGAGGTGGGCTGGTTGCTTGCTTTGTAATATATCATTTAACCATAAAAAGCTGCCTAGTTTCACTGTATGCTGGATTATTTAAGATGTTATTACCAGTAGACTCAATAATTCAACCAAAATAGTTAAGTATGACAAGATATTAGGAAGCAAGGGTACCAACAGACATTGAACACTGCTGCAACGTAGCTAAGAACTGAGTCAGAATGATTATAGGCGTGCTTATAACAGATCTTATGTGAATATGGAGAATATTTTCATTTATAACCACCAAAAGTTCTATTTCAATTTAATTTCTTGTTTTTAATGGTATAAATGCCAAGTAAATCATTAAAAGAAATGTCAGCTCTATCAGTGGCAGCTGCTCTTACTACTAAAAAAAGGAGGGGAAGTGTAAGAGCAGGGCAGCCAGCAAACCCCACAGCGGTCTGCAAAGTCACTAGTGGGAAAACAACAAAGGCCTTTCCATGCAACTAACACAGATGTGCCCATAGCCAAACTGTCAGAAACAGTTAAGATGACAGCTACTCACAGTTCATTATTTCCTTCTCACAGGTCACTGGGTGACAAGCTGGGTCACCATGCTTTGTCGGCTGCTACAGTCTTCCCCACCCCCCCTCACCCCCCTGTTCTTATTCTATTTAAATAAAGGTAAGGAGCTCACATCGGTATACTAATGTAAACAAGTATCTTCAAATGCTTTCTGAAAATGGAAATGTAATGTTTATTATACCTTCCTTTCATTTTCAGATGGATATATAACATTTCCTCTCTGTGAGGAGTACTGGATTTGTATCTGTAGCAGGTACAGCTATTGGAATAATTTTGTCAAGATGTGACTAAAGCAGATAATGAAAGCTAATTTGTCACCATTTCAAAGCTTTAACCTTTAGAACACCTACATGGCAGATATATCATGGAAAATCATTGCAACTCAGTGAAAAGATGTTTTGCTCAGAGGAGTTTTCACAAACAGAAATCTGAGGGGGTACTTAAAATGAATACAGACTTTTAGATGCAGAAAATACAGTCTAAAGTGTTTTTTTGTAGAACATACATAAATAGATTTAAAAAATAATCCAGTTGTAAATTAACTTTTTTAGCACATTCTCATCTGTCTTCACAGAGTAAGCAATTTACAATACAGATGTAGCTTATGACTTATCTATGTTTTGCCCACTTGGAATTTAAAATTAATGAACAGTGTATAAAGAATCAAGGTCAAGCATTTGCTTAGCTGTTACAAACAATTGTACCAATTTGTAGCTCTGTCACTGATGGAAGTGGGAGAACATTTTCATCTCCTTAGGGGTACTCCTTAGTCATTTTTCCTATACTAATAAGTCTTATAAAAAGTAATAACTGAATTTTTCCAACTGATTCAGAAAAAAATAAAAGGAAACCAACTGTCCCAGATGTATGTTTCTTAGTATTAAATATGACAAGGTCATAAGCGTTCTGACCCAGATCCAAGAATGCTTATATGTAGCATGTACTTAACTTGGAGCATACTTAAATGCATATCTGGATTGGAGACAAAATATCCAGAAACTTGTGAAATCAAGCTTACTTATGGAAGCAAATAATCCAATAAGGCCTGCAACCAAAAATGCATTAAAACAGGTGATTCATCTTAAAAATATATCTATTACCTTTTAAAGGGACAATTCACAAATTGAATGTTTGTCCCTTTTAAAGGGACAATTCACAAATTGAATGTTCTACTGAGACAGCACAAATCTGTTACAGCTGATGATACAAGAGCACTCTCCTACTTTCCCAATTGGGCCCAACAAGTAATATCATAATGAGAGAAGTCATGTAAAATGCTGTCAGAAATTGCAGGGGTTACATTTCCACAAGGTAACACTCCAAACTTTATCATCTTGACCCAGGCAAAGATAATACTACGTAATGTCTTTCTACAAGTGTCTAAAAACACTTTTTGAGTGAAAGATGACAACGGTTTTGCTGTTTCCCATGCATTAACAGCAATGATGAAAATAAGTATGGGAAGGAAGTTAGTGGTCGTTAGTTACTTAGTTAAGTCGTTGGTTCTTGCACACTGAGGGAAGTACATAAATCAGACATACAGATCACCTCTCTACTCATCCTTATCCTAAAGGCCACAACTTCTCAGCAACTGAAACCCTCTGTCTAGCATCTAGCTTATGATTGGAATTTGGTCTGTTTGGAGCAATGCTTGTAATTTAGAAAGGATTTTTTTCCTCAACAGTATTTTCTGGAATGGGCATGTCTAGCATCTAGCTTATAATTGGAATTTGGTCTGTTTGGAGCAATCCTTGTCATTTAGAAAGGATTTTTTCCTCAACAGTATTTTCTGGAATGGGTGAGTTTTGAGTCTTTCGCATAGAAACTCAAGGATTCAGTCTGGTAAATCAGAGATGACGTTCAGGTTTTTGTGTCTTATAGGCATATGTATATTAGTAAAAGTATGAAATGCATTGAAAGAACAACATTGGAAAGAACACTAAATAAGATGTCTCCAATGATACTAAGGGTTTGATGAGACCACTAAGAGGACAACTCCCCCCCGTGGCCCCCAGAACCCAAGCTCATTTCCTTGTCATCATTACTATTATGTATCATAGGATAATGTGCAACTGGCTAAATAGTGTGCAGGTAAAAAAAGTGTCTGACTGCAGCCTCCAACCAGCAAAAATAAATAAGTCTAACTGTATGAAAATTGCTGCAAATGGACAAAATTGCCCTCTAGTTCACCACATTCTTCCAAACTTCATCTTTTTCATAAGGCTCTTCCTACAACACCCTACAGAATGACTTCGTCCAACATGGGGCTGTCTTCATGCTGTTGTGGCTCACCATGAGAGTGTGATTATTTTCTCAGAAACCAAACCAGAAAACCACCAAGAATGACAGCTCTGAAATGCATATTCCTCCAAAACATTAAGCTGGAAAAGGTCAGAACTCAGTAGCTTAAGAATAGACACTTGGTTGTATTTGACACTGCCAATGTACCCAAAGGATCTGCCTAGTTCTCATAGGTACAACATAGGACTGGCAGGAGTCTTGCAGTAACCTGAAGCAGCTGGGAGCCTAATGATATACCACTCAACACCTAAAAATTATCCTAAACACCTATGTCTGGGCAGCTGAATCTCCATTTAGAGACACAGTTCCCTTCCTTTCCCAGTAAGTCAAAGTTTTACAAAAATCTACAAATGTGTTGGGCAGGGCAGTTCACCAAAAACAGTTTTTATAAAACTTGTTGAATTTCTTAGGAGGAACAATAATCATGGCCTTCACTTTATCAACTCATATAGCTAGACCAATTCCTGAAACAAAAATTCTAGGTCCCTAAGATACAGTTTCCTCTACAAGTCATACCTCATTTGCACTTATGACAGTTTTTCATGTTATTTTGTAAAGGAAGGCAAATTTTATTGCTACTTGGAAATTGAACAGCTTTTCAAATCACAAAGGATAAATAAAATCCTGTCTCCTGTTTCTTACATCACCTTTCAGGCATTGAAAGCATTCTACAGACTACAGAGTGGAATGTGGCAGCTATTTAACAGACTACATTAGTATTTATCACAGTCTAGTGAAAAATAACAGCAAAAGAGAATTTAAATCACTTAGTACCTCCCATAACGGAGGTAACTGCAGAAGTTTTGAATTAGTTACCATCGCTATTTAATGCCAAATGTTTCTGACAGTAAAATACTGTTATTTTAGTATTTAAATGTTTTGTTTCTATATTTAATTCCAGTTCAGGAAAGTACTTTAGACTGTATAACTCCAATTTGGTGGGAAGAGATACATAAAGACAGATAAAGTCAAGCATTCAGTGCTTAAAGGCTATCTTGACTGCAGGTAGCTTTCTAAATCAAATGTCTGTTTTCTGTAAGATGACATTTTTAGCTTAATATTTATATACTGTTATGTGAGGCTAAAAGCATGGAGATTTAGTTGAAGAAATTTCACTTATCCCATTGTACTTAAATTAAGTGAAATACTTTGTAGGGACCTTGTCATCACTTTGCATATTTAGAACATAACAATTCCTACTTAAAACACCATGGAAAAAATGATCTTTTATAAACCTTCACCTTACTTTGCAGAAGGCACCTTTTGAAAGAGCCAATATAATCAATATTAAGTCTAGTACTTTATGTTGTAAACATACCACAATATTTGCTAGTAGTTAAATCATTTATGTTACTTGATTCATCAAAAAATGAAATTTGATTCATCAAAAAATGAAAGTTTCCCCCAAAACTACTGATAGCTAATACCTTCTGATACCTCAGACATGTCATAGCCTTCAGACACATTTGAGAAATATTTTGGATACTCAAAGATTAAATATTTCCAAGGTATATGCATAAATGAAGAACCTGAAATGCTAGTCCTTGAAGGAGGACCAGAGGAGCAAATCTATGGGTCCTCAAAGGGTAACACATCCAACAGAAGAGTTACAATAACCTAGATAAACTGAATCTGGTTGTTTCTTGCTGTCACCTATGAATTACTGTTATTGACTTACTGCCAGTAGTAACAACAACGTTAACTAGTTCAACTTTCATTCTAACAGCAAGTGACATCTTGTGTTCTTTCATCTGTATGGAAGGTCCATTTTTAAAGTGTTTTGATCTAAAAGTACCCAAAGAACCTTAAAGTAGCTCAAGAATAACTAGCCAGATGCCGTTTGTAAAGGAGAGTTTCAGTTAAAGAAAGGCAGTCTTCTGCCTACTATAAATAGAAGTAATTAAGAACACTGCTATTTATCTTTTACTGAAATTAAAATAAAGCCCTATATTGAAAGTGACTGTGTCACTTATAGCATTTTGGCTCAGCATGACTTTGAGGTTTCTAACAAAACCTTTACCATTTAAACAAGTCTTGTGGCACAAGATGTGTCACAATGTTGATACAAGTCCTATTTAGTCCTATTTCTTTATGTAATTTGCATGATGTGAGGTTTGTAGATAAAAATTAAAAAGTAAATTTGCAATTACTACCAAACATCATCCACATCAATCTTCAAAATAAAAAAAAATAAAGCACATAAATGTCACCCCTTTTCATTAATTTTGGTCAAAATCCCCATTTGCTTATCAGCCAGAGGGTTTCTGAGATATTTCAATAATATCCAGGAAATCAATCTTACATGAAACTGAAGGAAAACATCTAATGTCATTGAACAATAAATATCAGTTCTGTCAGTGGCTTACCTTTGAGCTGAGGCCTTAGGATGTTTCTCTTCTAGTTTCCTCACCAGTGCCACTGTCAGCTGTGTAGTCTCCCCTAGGGGATCTGCAGGCATTAAATGGGCGTCCAAAGGTCCTGAAAGTTGTTTCTGATTGGGGTTGCTGACATTTTTTTGCAGAACCTAAGAGATAGAAGTACAGCCATGTAATTTATATATTGCTAATTAAAATAATGTGTGTCTACTTTTTCAAGTAAGGCTGTTGATTAGCAGAAAATGTCAGAAATACAAATAGCTATGTCAAGATGCATCAAGAAGCACAAATCTAGCCATCTAGTCTTTTTTTTTTTTCCCTTTCTGTCCTTGAGTTTTTCCACATAGGAATTCAAAAATTTCAAAAATTTTTCCTACATGGGCTATAAGCTTAGATTGTCTGAGACATAAATAAGTATAAATATTTATTCATTAAAATCGTGTATACAACTATCATTTGTCTGATACATAAATATCTTATTAAGAAATCAAATGAGGTTATTTATTTAAGGAAATAAGTTGAGTTCCGCACTCATATTTCTCTTTTCAAACCGTGTTTTTGAAAGGACTGTCTCTGACCTGCCTCTGGCTTAATACTGTGACCTCTTCTGCTGAGCTGCTGTCTATCTCCTGATGAGCTGCAGACCAGGGCCCATGGTGAATGCGGTTTTCTGTCTGGGTCACCTCCTCTCTTTCATTTAGTTCCTCTAGGTAGGTCAGGACAAACTCAGGGTAAGCCTGTAGGAAAGGACAAAGGCAGAGGAATAATGAAGAAAAACATCAGCTACATCAGCAGAATTGCAACAGTCTAAACACCAGGCACGATGGGAAAAGTGGTTGTTGATGTACGCAATGTCACAAGAGTTGCTTGCACGTAAATAACTTTGTGTTTCACAAAGTTTTCAGAGTTAGATTGTGACCTTTTCATATGCACTAAAGTGAAAAACATAAAACATTTGAACATCATCTATCAGTTTAAAAATAAAGGCTAACAGCTCTCAAAATGAAACTTCTATAAATAGGAAGAAACAAAATTTTGTATCCCTGTCTTTAGGTAATATTTAATTAAGTATAGGTGACATTTAGGTAGGCATTTCAATATAACATACTAAAAGAATTTAAAACAGCATATTCTGATATCAAGGCACATCACATACAGAAAAAGCCTTCCTGATGGTTTTGAAACTAAAAAAAAAAAAATGTACAGCCTTAATTCACCAGTGAAGTCAATTGCCTTCTTAATACTTTTGGTCCTTGCTTACATGGCAAAATGTCCCAAATAAAAAATAAAAATAATCACAGCTTAACAATTACATTGTTGCATCTGAGACATTAACATCTCAGCAACTTAACCTTATAATCCCCAGATCTTGTACCATGGTAACACAACCAGTTTTATTTCTTTAGCTCAGTCTGTGAAATGACTGCATTGCCGTTTCTCAGGTTCTCCTTCAATTCAAGCAGTAGTTCAGTCTGCTGTCCTCATGATGAGATGGGCAGAATCTTCCTTTATAAGAAATACTTATTTATACTGAAAATTGTAGTTTAGAGTTCTGTGACAACTTGTACTATTTTTAATAAAAAGTATATAGATAATAACAACACTAAATTAGATCAAAAATAGGAGCTATTCAAATACAGTTAACACTTTAACAAACTGAAATCAATAATTTATCAAAACCTTTATGACTACAGAATGAACTGTCTCACAAGAAAAGTGATGGAACAGAAGAAGATGGCTTATCAGTGAATGAGCACAAGCAGTTTCATAGGGCAGGTAATATTACAGTATTTAAGCACTTGGGAATACATTCCAAAGTCAATTCTGCATGGACATCCCATAGCTTTGGTGACATTTCTAAGCTCAAGTGAAAAGCAGAATACAAAAGCTGAAACCTGTCCTCAAGATGATTTTTGGCTCATATCTTAAGAATACTTTATAATATTTTAATATTTTGTTAGTTTGATCTTGAATTTTACTAGACATTTTTAACAATAAAGCTCTGAATTTTACTAGACATTTTTAACAATAAAGCTCTGAATTTTACTAGACATTTTTAACAATAAAGCTCAGCTTTTAGCTTCAGTTGCATGACTTTTTCTTTAATCTTTTGTCAGGCTTTTCCCATGAGTGAAGATATTCTCAATTTAGGACCACTTATATTTTACTTTAAAACAAATCCCTTAAACCGCGAGAGTACAACAAGCAGTGGGGTGCTTTTATTTCTTGAGGGGAAAAAATTCTTCACCAATCAATAATAACTAACTCCCCTGCTGTTTGCCACCTTGTATAGACAATATATTATAAAACTTTTCTCTCCTGCTTCATAGTTCCTCTGTACTTTAATTCTGATGTAATACGATAACTACATAAATAGAATATATAATTCCTGATCTATTTTTCAGACTTGGCTGCACGAGTGAGCCAAGATTGCACTTCTTTCAATAACGAAGTCTTTCTCTATTTGTATTGCTGCTGAGAAAAAGGATTCTGGTTTCTCTGTCTCACTTTTCACCTTTTCTGCCCAACCCCGTGCCATCACCACTTTCTGTGCCAGAAGAAAGCATCTGGCAGCTGTGTAATAAATACAGAGAAGTGACCTAAGTTAAAATTAACACAGTAAAATGATAGTTACTACCCGTATGTGTACTCAAACCGAGTTCCCCATGTGGCACACCTGTGCCAGAACACCAGGCAGCATGGAAGCTGGTGCGGGAGTCCCCATCTCTGCTTGATCCAGCTTAAGGGTGATGGATCTGCACCTCCTTTAGCCAAACAGCTTCCGCAGGTATTCCAGAGAACCTCTCTTCTTCAGGAAAGTAAAGAAACAAAACAAACTCACAGTGCAGAAGGCAACAAAAGCCTCAAGCCTTTCCAGGACAAGAAAAATAATTTTCCAACTAATTTCTACCCTTAATCAATTACAATATTTTGGAAAGTTTTATTTCTAGTTCGAAACTTGTTCCATCCTAAGATACATTTGGCTTTCTGTGCACACCAAATACTGAAACCTATTGTGAAATATTGTGATCTACACATTCAAAACTCAGAGCATGTTTAAAAGCACTATTAGCTTATCTTGCTTAGTTTCTGAAATGGATAATTGACTTACACTGTTATTTATTTATACTTTTTATTGACTTTTAAGTTATCCATAATGTTTACATGAATAAGAGTACATAATTTGACCTGTCACAAATATGGAGATGATTGAATATCAGTCTATTAGCTAAAAACATGCAGGGGAAAATATCAAGATTAATTTGTTGTTTCTGCATAAGAATAGTTTGGAAAACAGGCAAGCAATATCAGAATTGAATTATGAATCAACATCTTGAAAATAACTTGATAATTTTAATGTTTTTTCAGAACAAGCTAGTACTAGTACTCTGATATAATAAAGCAAGCCATACCTTGATTGCATAGGAGAGAGCGTATGCATAGAGGAGAGTATGTTAATGGCAAACACACTAAGTAGTAGGTATTAATTCCAAGAAAGTGAGTTTCATTCTCAATCTGAATGATGTGTCACATATCATTACACTGTATTATGCTGCTTTCCTATATGTCAGTTTTTGTTGGCCTACATATGCTGCAACTTAAAATAACCTGACACTACAGATAAAGTGAATGTGATAGGAAACATATACAGAAATATACCATTTTTCAATGAGATATAGTACTAACCACTGGCATTTTTTCCTGACAAGAAATACAGGATAGAACAGTGTTACAGTTATTAACACTCAGAAACTTTAGAAACCTCTCTCCTCATAACGTACTAACTACAATAATTTTTATATTCCAGTAAATAACAATCAGTATGCATAAAGAAAAAAAGACCAGTACGGCTGACAAGTGTACTTTTATTTAATGGTGATCTGAATAATTCTAGCTTAATTCCAGACAACAGATAAAGCAATGGGAACAATCTGCATTTCAGACTGTTGGATATGTGTGAGTAATAGAATCTAACCTAATATCCAGACAAACAGATAAAAAAAGTCAAGTTGGTGCTAGAGAGGAGTGTCTGGTATTGACTTCCTACTGGACAGTGGTCCTCTGCAGTTTTCCCAAGCTTAACAGTATATAATGCTGCAGATGTTCCTAACACCTCTTTGAACGGCTTCGAAATGCTCAGGAAAAGGTGCAATTTAAAGAAACAGAGGCACAAATATAGAGGCACTGGATATAACCCACTGGTATGCTAATGCGAAACCACGTCTTATTTAATAGAAGAGAAGGCAGCAGCTGGGTATAAAACCATCCTTCTGTGAGTACTCTACCACCCTTCCATTGCTGCTCATGGGTTCTTGATAGCAGCTTGTATGAACTGGCCGACCTACAAAACATCAGGTTTCAAACAAGCTGCTGACCGAGATGTCAGACTGTAACAAACTCAAATGAAGAACAGCTCCTCTGTCAACACTGTGCACCATCCTGATTTTTCTTATCGTTCAAACACTTATCTGACCAAAGTTACTAGAAAGGAACTTCTCAGTAATACATTTTTCCAGGAAATATATTTTGTTTTAATCAACAATCTGTTTTAAAAGGGCTATTTTCTTTAGCTATGCAGGAGTAAGCACAACCAAATGGAAATTCAGTATTATTTTGAAAAAACTTGTTACAATTACTTTTTCTACTTCATTGTGGGTGTGTGTCTGCATTTCTAAATTTGGCATTTCTGCTTACACCTGAAGAGAAAAATTATTTTGTTGTTATTCAGTGTTAGTTTTTAGGACACCTGCTTTGACAAAGGAATTCATTAAGACTCATTGAGATTCATCCATAACAACAATAAGGGCTGTATTTTAAAATTCTCCCTACAGCATTTTAATTTCTATTTACCACAAATTACTATACTAATTAAAAAAATAAGATTTTTACTTAACGTTTTTACTTTACATAATTAATAAGCATGCACTACCATTCAAGAAACAGCATTAAAAACAAAATTAAAATGAAAATTTATAAGTAAAATAATGAACTGGTTCCATTATTTTTTTTAAAATATTAATAAAATACAATATGTTTCTATTCATTCACTAAATAAAAAATATTTATTAAAATAACATGAACAGGAAATAATGTAGTGATATCACAACACCAAAACAGTAATTATCATTCGTTGAAGGTTTCATATAGAAAAAGGAAACACACTGCAAGAAAAAAAAAATCCAGGTTCAGCAAATGCAGATATAATGTCATATTTACAGTAGGTGGAGCCATTATATCCTAAAACCACTGTTGATAGATGCTGCTTTCGTCTCCATTACAAAATGAGTAATTCAAAGAGTTATATCTCATTTTACCAAAACACAGAAATAAATTAGGAGAGAAAATGGCATTTACACTTCAAATAGCATGATTTCACAAGGAAAAAAACGCTTGATTTCTGAAACTAACACCATGAATAAGCATCTAATGCAGTAAATAAAGATGTGGAAAAGAAATAACAAGTCCTCTACAGCTTATTCTATTGGATAAAAGGAATGGGAAATGAATCATGCATTAAGACTTTTTGAAGTGAAAAGGAATGAATTAATCTTTATAATAATGCAAACTAAAGCAGAAAAGCTACCTCAACCAGAACAGTTTTCTAGCTCTATAGGATACAGAGGACATTGGAATTATTAAATTGAGTTCCAAATTATTACATCTCCCAGTACTGTTTAACAGCATTTTAACCCAAGCAACATTCATTAAGATTTCTGCAACATTCATTAAGATTTCTCCTACCCAGAACAGAATCTTTCAGTTGGAAGGAACCTACAATGATCACCTAGTCCAACTGCCTGACCGATTCAGGGCTGGCCAAGTTAAAGCATGTTGTTAAGGGCATTGTCCAAATGCCACAAACACTGACAGGCCTGGGGCATCGACCACCTCTCTAGGAAGCCTCTTCCAGTGTTTTACCACCCCCTCAGTAAAGAAATGCTTCCTAATGTGCAGTCTGAACCTCCCCTGGCGCAGCTTTGAACTCTTCCCACATGTCCTATCACTGGGTACCAGGAAGAAGAGCTCAGCACCACCCTCTCTGCTTCCCCTCCTCCAGAAGCTCTAAAGGTCACCTCTCAGCCTCCTTTTCTAGACAAACCTTAACTCCTCAGCCGCTCCTCATAGGACATGCCTTCCAGCCCTTCCACCAGCTTTGTTGCCCTCCCCTGGATGCATTCGAGGACCTTCTTAACTTGTGGGGCACAGAACTGCACACAGCACCCAAGGTGAGGCCACACCAACACTGAAGACAGCATGACAGTTGCCTCTTTGAACCAAGTGGTTAGGCCATGTTTAATGCACACCAGGATGCGGTTTGCCTCTTGGCTGCCAGGGCACACTGTGGCTCATATCAAGCCTGAGGTCAACCAGCACCCCCAGATCCCTCTCTGCAGGGCTGCTCTCCAGCCACCCCTCTCCCTGTTTATACTTGTGCCTGGTGCTACTCCATCCCAGGTGCAGAATCTGCATATTACCCCAGATATGCAAATTAGAAACAACACATGTTAAGAAGGAAAGGAAAAGTTTGCCTTTCTGTAACCAAAACAAGAACTGCGATCTCCCTGTCAATCTGGCACGTTCTACAACACGAGATAAACTTTAATTATGGAAGTGTTCAAGGCCAGGCTGGATGGGGCCTTGAGCAACCTGCTCTAGTGGGAGGTGTCCCTGCCCATGGCAGGGGGGTTGGAACTCGATCTTTGAGGTCCCTTCCAACCCTAACCATTCCATGATTCCATATTGGCTGAACAAAAATCAAATCATCACAGACCTTAAATTTATATTGCAGAACTACTAAAGTTGTACGATATAAAGATAACTATCTTAAATTTGATACAGTTTTTTGAAACTGAAAAACAGCTTCAACAAAAGTCACTGCACACATACAGAAAAGAGATTATGGTCTTGATGCTCAAAATATAGTTTATATTCCTACTTTCTCTGAGATTTAAATAGCCCATATTACATAGTTTTTCCTTGAGCTCAGGGTGAAAAAATATGTAAAAATCTGTAAATTCAAAAGTCCAAATTTCAAATAAATTTTAGGTTATGTTGTTTCATGTTTCTTAATTTCAGTTTTCCAGATTTCTCATTCTCTATTAGTTTTGACATTTTATAGTGGTTTTGTTTGTTGTTTTGGTTTGTTGGTTTTTTGTTTTTTGTTTGTTTTTAAATGTGGCAGCTGAACAGAAGTTGCTTAAATAGACGCAATTTTATCAAGTCTTGAGATAGAAGCCGTTCATGCTCTGTAGTTTCAGGGTGTTTAGAAAAACACATTTCTGAAGTAGTGTCCTACATCAGGCAAGAAAGAATTCTTTGCATGCCAATATACAGACAGTTGCTTAAGGATATATCAGCCAGCCAGGATCATGCATGTCTGACTTGCATAACACTTGCTTTAAATGTAAATAAATCAAAACTAGGTTCAGTACACAATCTTATTCATCTGGGACATGTCTTGTGAATGTCTAGCAGAAGTAGGGGTTGTTTTTCCCCCTAAGTGTCAGCAAGTGACAGATCTCAATGACACCCCATGCTATTTTTCTACAGGGAGTACCAAGAAGTAGAAATACACAGACTTACTACAAATCTTGACATCTCTAACAGTCCCAGGGTATCACATCAGCCCCTTCAGGTTATTTCAATTTGATCTACATATCCATGAAAATAAAAATCAATGTGCCCAATGGTCTAGTAAAACATTCACCCTATCCTATGCAGTCATTTCTTTGCTGTGAAGCCTGGGCGTAAAAGGCACAGTGACCCTCGGAGCTATGCCATAGGGAACACATCCATCTTAGCAAGTGATCTCATGCTGAACGAGTTAATAGGTATAATCTATGAAGAGATCTTTCCCCTCCATCCTTCTGCCGTCACCTAGGCCTAGCTATAGCAGAAGTCAGATGCTTTTACAGGAACCACGTAGAAAGAGAGTAAGTATGTAATTGGCTTCTTTTAAGGCTCTTGGAGGATATGGAAACCTCATCAACATCTAAATCTAAAATACACTTTTTGTAGAAGAACCTCATCACATCATAGAGGCTTCAGTTTGCCAACAGAAAATGTCAGAACACTTCAATGACTGAGACGAAAATATGGATTGATACTAGGAGAAAAGGCTTTGGTACTGAATATTACATCCATCATATTATTCTTTATACAGGACCTGGGTTTCAAAGTCTTCTGAAATGAGCAAATTTTTTTTCCATTACGTCAGTGAAGTTTGGCAAGATTTACAGATCTTACAAGGGAGTAAATAATAGAAAACATAGTATAGAAGAGAGAGACAGCAATGCTAAAGACAAGCAAAACACTTATACACCTGACACATTCCATGTATACAAAAACACGCTCTACTTATCACTGGAAGCAGCTAAAATAGCCCTCCAAAATACAGCTTACTCACTGCAGGGCCAGAGTAAACTTGGAGCTATCTAGAATATAATATGCAACAAAATAAACACTGCTCTCTTGGCAGGGAGCAAAGACAAAAAGAAATATAGGCACGGGTCCTAATCTGAGACAAAATAGTACATTTTCACTGTCTCCAGATCCTTACAAGATCCAAGGAAGCATTCAGGTCTGGAAAACACATGTTGTACACTACATGTAACACCTTTTTTACATTCATATTTAAAGTGGCAAAATTCTCAAAATATGTAAATCCTTATCAGCATTTGAAGTATTTAATAGATAAGGTATTATGATTCAATTGTAATTTAGTGACTAGTTATAGAACTGAAATTGACTTCCAGTCAGAATTTAAATATAAAATGTCAGCTATAACATAATATAGGTTATTATAGTATGGTTAACTTACTATTTTCAGATTCAACAACAATTGATACCTAACAATATTGCAGATATTCCAGTATTACCCAAACCACATGCATTATCTGACATACAGAAAAATCTAGTGCAGATGCAGAGTACCTTCCTGGTATAATTTAGTTTATATTCATTTACAGTTGTGCCACCACCACTGATTTCAGCCGTAATTGGCTGACCAACAGCAAGGCAGCTCTGCACCACAGCTCAATTCAGAATCCTTCCAGCCTTCCAATGAATGGAGAAAAAGAAAAAAAAAAGGGGGGGGCGCGCTTTGAATAAGTTAAAAGAACCAGAAAATTCAACAATGTGTCACAAATAGAGAGGTCATTATGCCTGGATAACCCAGGATATTAACAGTTGCAGAAAGTGAAACACTATCCACAACTTAGCAGTCAATGAGCCCTGCTCAGAACCAGTGATCTTCTGTACAACAAGGGTGGCATTTTACAGTTCAGTGCAAAATGGAACAGACCCTTGATATCTTCATTTGTCCTTTTTCTGTGCATATTTCACAGTGCAACGATTTAGGGTCCATAACGTGTCACTTGTTATAACTACAGAGTTTACTTGAAATATGTATGCACAGAAAAAAGTTCAGTGAACTGCAAAGATTGCAACAAATCTATACTCTTTGTGCCAATATAAAGTTTTACTCCAAGTCTGAAACAATGCTGGTTAAACATACCAAAAATCCAGCTGGAACTGCTTTCCCATCCAATGTGCACGTTTGCTACAGAAGCAGATCACTTAAACCTTTTCTAGAAATCAATGGCTCAAAAACAGTTTTTCATTATACTCCACTTGAAAATCGCAATGGCCATAGAAGTAATTATCATTAAAGCAGTTTGTTTGCAACACTTTATTGCCATGGCTATAAGGTAAGAAAAAAATTAGGACTGACAGACTTGTTCTATAAGGGACGCTGTCAATTACAATGCTTGTCACAATTGCAAATTTCAGTCCTCAACAAATTACAGCAGAAAACACCACTAACAGCTAGATGTTCAGAATATTGATAGGTTTTCTATATGTATTTCTATGAATGTTTTCTGCTTATTCATCTTTCTCCATAAACCATAAATACTCGTTCTGAACCACTGCTTAAGAGGTAACTGTAAAAATTTCAGTCTGCAAATGATTCTATGATTCTATCTATCTATCTATGATTCTATCTATCTATCTATGATTCTATCTATCTATCTATGATTCTATCTATCTATCTATGATTCTATCTATCTATCTATGATTCTATCTATCTATCTATGATTCTATCTATCTATCTATGATTCTATCTATCTATCTATGATTCTATCTATCTATCTATGATTCTATCTATCTATCTATGATTCTATCTATCTATCTATGATTCTATCTATCTATCTATGATTCTATCTATCTATCTATGATTCTATCTATCTATCTATGATTCTATCTATCTATCTATGATTCTATCTATCTATCTATGATTCTATCTATCTATCTATGATTCTATCTATCTATCTATGATTCACCTGCTGCAAAATACTGCTTAATACCTGCAAATGTTTCAGGCAACATTATGCTACAGAACAGCAAGAGATAAACAAATGGTACTTGAAGTTTATCTGTGTACTCTAGAACATCAGCAAAACATGATTTGATTCAATTAAGTATGAAAATAAACATCTCGGCAGAATATCCAAAAACCAGACTGAATGATTTTTAGAAGTTCTGATAAAGTTTTGTACCTGAACATTCACAGGTGTTGTGTTTTCTTCTGTTAGCTGAGACTAGAAATGGAAAAACCATGAGGCGAAGTTTTTCCTGAATTGCTGGCTTGACTGCAATGGAAAATACTGGAAATCACAAAAATAGCAGTTTCATGAGCTTTCCGTATGGAAGCATTTTTCTGTGGATTCAAGGATCTTTCAGACTGCCCTGTGATTACTTAGCTGAACTTCCAAACCTATGTTCTATCTTGGCTTCTGGTTATATGTTTATATATAGGTTACTTTTCACAACTCAACAAATGTCTTCATAAAAAAAATAAAAATCACGTGAACCTTAGTTAAGGAGAATATCAAGATATTAAGATGCAAAGGGAGAAACACGTGTCTTAAAAGAATGGAAAAAAACAATATGGCTTTTAACTCACAACTATTAGTAAAAAGTGTCTTAAAAGAATGGAAAAAAACCAATATGGCTTTTAACTCACAACTATTAGTATTTCCATAACATAAAGACCACTGGTCCTTACTCAAATGTGATAAGGAAAACATAGCTGGAGAACAAATTGAGACATTATGCCATTTGTTGTGTATCTTGGAACCATAAAGAGACCTGTATTACACAACAACTCTTAGACAAATTTATATAAGATAAACAGTTCAATAAAAAGTATTCAGTTCATTTTGCCACATAGTAGAATTAGACACTTAAGTATATGCTTATTTCTTTGCAGTAAAATAAAGAAGAGATTGATCTTAGGTCACTTCAACAGTCTAGCAACATTTAGATTTGACAGGATTATTTCAAACTACCCCAGTTTGCTTTTACATGTTTCAAATGTACCCTGAATCTCTCCCATAAACCATAGGAAAAAATATAACTAATAAATAGTAAATTTAGAAAAGGCATACATTGAGATTTCAGGAATGGATTTTGGATGGTCATGGTTATGCAGGGTGAACAAGTGTATCTGTAGAAAAGATTTATGAATAGCAGAAATAACCCAAGTTTGAATTTAGTTAAACTCCACAAATTAGACACAAAGTGTAACCCCCCCAAAGTGATTTTTTGTATAATTTGTCCTGTAATTCCTGACAGAAATCAAAACTCCAAATAATAGTTAGTGTAACACTATCCCAGGCTAGACCAGCTAATTAGGTAAATACTCCTTCTGCTGACTGACTGATGTGCTACTTACAGTATCACCATCTCCTTTCAGATAAATCTGCACAGTACAAGTAGTTCACATTTAGCAATAAAGTTGGCAATATGCTAATGTACTTGATGAGTGTGGAATGGCTCTCTTGTTGCCAGACCTTTGACTTGAACTTGATAGGGCTGATTTGGCATTCAGTGACTGGTTACATTCATCAAGAGGTGAAGCTTCACAACAAAGATAATGTGGTGGAAGCAATTAGTATTCAGAACATCAATAACAGGTCTTTGACATGTGGCTGTGGGCTAAGCAAGGCTTTAGTTATATATGGTATGTAATACAATTTTTAAAAATAATATCACAAACCTATTCTAATTTTATACAGAAATATCACTTGTTTTTCATGTAGAAATAATTTAAAAATATACTCCAGTTTTTTTATTCAATAGAATCTGTACTTATCTTCACAAAAACATATTCCAAAACCTTTCTAAGCTTTCCAAGAATTTAAACATATTTGTTTTCAATTAAAGTGCATAATAAAATAGCAAAAAGCAGTTTTCTCCTTTTCTTCAGGAATTAGTTTAGAAATTTTAGCATTTGCAATTTATGGCCCCAGATTACGCTACATCCTACAGTGAAAGTCAGTCAAGAACAGGACAGCAATAGTAGTTTTCCCATAGTTTCCATCATCTCCAACATGGTCATAGAATGGTTAGAGTTGTAAGGGATCTTAAAGATCATTGCATTTCAAGCCCCCTGCCATGGGCAGGGACACCTCCCACTAGACCCAGTTGCTCAAAGCCCCATCCAGCCTGGCCTTGAACCCCTCCAGGGATGGGGCATCCACAACTTCCCTGGGCAGCCTGTTCCAGTGTCTCACCACTCTCACAATAATTTCTTCCTAATATCTAAACCAAACCTCCCCTCTTTCAATTTAAAACGATTACCCCTCGTCCTATCTCTACTCTACCTGTTAAAGAGACCTTCCCCATCTCTCCTGTAGGCCCCCCTCAGGTACTGGAAGGCTGCTATAAGGTCTCCCCAGAGCCTTCTCTTCTCCAAACTGAAGAACCCCAACCCTCTCAGCCTGTCTTTGTAGGTGAAGTGCTTCAGCCCTCTGATTATTTTTGCAGCCCTCTGCTGGACTCCTTCCAACAGGTCCATGTCCTTCCTGTGTTGAGGACTCTAAAGCTGGACACAGTACTCCAGGTGGGGTCTCACCAGAGCAGAGGGGCAGAATCACCTCCCTTGACCTGCTGGCCACACTTCTTTTGATTATTACTCTGTGCTAGCCAATAACTTGGGTTTGGCTGTGTTAAAGACCCTGTCTCTACCCTTCTCTCCAGATTTTGAGTATGAACTCTCATCTGAATATGCTCGTAACTTGGGTTTGGCTGTATTAAAGACCCTGTCTCTACCCTTCTCCCAGAATTTGAGTATGAACTCTCATCTGAATATGCTCCCTCTGCTGTTAGTTAAGAGAACAGAAAAGCAGGGATAATTCTTGATTATGAAAGCAGTCCAGTTGTTAAAGACACATCACAAGGAGTTGTTTTGCCCCACTTGCATTGGGGAGTAGGGAGATTACGGTGAAGAACAGGATCATATCATTACAGAGTACTTATAAGGACAGCAAGTCACAAAATTTCAGTATCATTTTCAACCATGCCTTTTCCAAGGAAATATTAGTTAGAAGTTTTCAGCTGTATATTTTCTCATGACCACTTTCTGTCATGAGCTTATGCTTCCATGACCACAAGTCTTAGACACTATAATTCCTTCCAAGCACAGTAAAGAGGAAAATGAACCAAACACAAACGCCAACTTTCCCTTCCTCCTCCCCTTTGAACCAAAAATATCTAGTACAGTTCTTATGAAACTTTGATGAACTTTAAGCTTCTATAACACCATCCTACAACATATGAATATTGTACATTCACATAAATAAGCCAGACTGTAAAGCCTAGTTCAGATTCCTGGATAGTTTATGTTCATGGCTGATTTTTCACACTGTCACAAAAGAAAATATCACAGCCTATAGGTACAATATCTAGTGATCAGTCATACATTAGCCAGAGGCCAGAACATCAATGGTACTGATAGCTTCTGAAGGCATTTTCTCTGGGAAATGCCATCATCATTTTCTCAGTGGCAAGTGCATAAACCACCTTGGGATCAGCCTAAGCCTCTCAAAATAAATTAGTGTTATTATACTTACAATTATATCTATTACAATATATCTATTAATATAAAATGCATTTTGGAATTACAACGCAAAGCTATCTTCCAGTGTGTATTATATTTTTTACACAAGAGTTACTAAACTGGCTTATTGTTATTATATTTACAATTTTACTGTGTTAACAAAGTCGAAATATATCTATTAATATAAAATGCACTTTGGAATTACAACACAAAGCTATCTTCCAGTGTATATGATCTTTTTTACACAAGAGTTACTAAACTGGCTTATTTACACAAGGAATGAAGAAATGTCTGAAGCGAAGTTATATTAATGAATTAATTTTAGGTTAAATGTTTTAACCTTTCAATATTTCATTTAGTTGTTAATCACATACCAACTCCCAGGAATACAAAGAGGCATCATGGTTGTGACAGTACATAGAGACAACATCATGCTCCTCTTACCCCACTTGAAGTGTTTAAAAGTGCAGAACTAGAAGAAACAGCATCTACAGAAATAACTGGCTGTTAATTTTCTTCTTAGGGACTTAAGCTTTATCAATTTATTCTACAGTTTGTTCAAGACCACCAGGCATGAGAGGCATTAGCTGAGCTAGAGCAGTCAAAGCTGCAAATGAAGCTGAAAAAGTTTGCAAACAGCAGCAGAGAAGTTACATTGCAGGTTTTACTGTGCAACACAAAACTATCACACATTACAGATAGAGTGCCTTTGTTGCACTTATGAGTTTTCTTTAAGCATTCATAAGACAAAACACAGGAATGCAGACAGGAGTATAATGTATCTAATAAAAGGCTGTAG
The DNA here is from genome assembly GCF_001431845.1 of Calidris pugnax. NCBI lineage: Eukaryota > Metazoa > Chordata > Aves > Charadriiformes > Scolopacidae > Calidris > Calidris pugnax. The sequence goes on from NW_015090909.1 coordinate 1,060,091, forward strand.
AATAAACAAAAAAGTTTATATGTTCATTAGTTAGCTAAGTGAAAGTTTGTAATATTAAAAAGCCCAACTTTAATAAAGAACAGCAATACAGTCAAATCAAAATTGTAGGTAGTATAAGTTTTTTCCTCTTGTTTTTTATATTGACAAACATTCATTCTAATAACCGTAGTTTGACAAAATACTCATTGTAAAGTGGTAATGTTCTGCTTAAGGTGTTTAATTCACAAAGTGGCCTCAATTATTTTCATCTATTATATTTTCTTTATTCAAAATACCTTGACTGAATGATTATACACAACATGCAACAGCATGATGGAAAGTCATACTTGGATTATTCATAAAACACTGAAAAATTCCCACTATGAACGAAAAAAAATAGTAACCTTTGCAGATAAATTTAAGTTGTTCCACATTCTGATAAGATCAAGAACAGAGAGGTACATATTAACTCTTCTAAAACTCTTAAGAGAAATAGACTGCTGAACTCTACAAGAGTAATATTTATTTGTCAAAAATATCAAACACAACTCTGTCCACTCCCCCCACCTCCAAAATCCCAAAAAAAAACCCAGCTGACAAAACACTAAGAGATTGTATTAGTTGTCTATCCCAACTTGCTGGTTTATAGATGATCTTTCTCAACAGTGATAAAAGAACAACAGGTTGTAATTGTCAAGGTTAGCTACAATCCCAGGCTTATGCAGAGGGATTATACATCCCAAATTCTCCTCTGCTGGAAAGGTTTTACTTGGCAATAAAAGATTAAAAGCAACAGCCAGGGGCTCAGCTCTAATACCTAAACCTGGAGACATTTTTAAAGCATATACATCTAGAACATACATCTGAGCCTTTTCCCTCTTATTGTAATCCTCTTAGTGCTTTCTGCACCTCACTGAACTTTAAGAATCTGAAAATAAAAATACGGTATCTGGCACCTTTACCATGAATTTAGCTTTAAAGATTCCCTCTTGAAGATACCACATTACACTTTATAATATAGTGTTAATTCCAGATGTGTAACTGCTGGATTCTTCCATCCTGTTTTGTAATATCAAAGCCACAAAATATAAGCACAAATTCTGTTTCTAAGTTTGTGTTAGCCATTCCTTTCATTTTTAGAATATATTTACACTAGAAATATTCAGATGCTCCTGATTATAAGATGGCTGAAACATTAGATCACTGTGAGCAGATAGAATATGAAACCACTGCATAATGAATAAACATTGTTTAAGATTATTATTTTGAAAAAAAAAAAGCTAAGCATATTACTATTGGTACCAAAATGAAGTTGGGTAAAACTCAGGTCTTCAATTCAGAGAGAGAGTAATCACTTCCAGCTTCTCCTTCATGCACCCTTTCTTGTGTCCCACCAAGAAAGGGATCTAACAGCTCCAGCGGTGCCTACTGGGTTGTTTACAGTAGGGGAATCAGATTAGGAATTTATGCAAGCTGAATGCATTGCAGTGATCCTAGTGGCAAACTGCTGTTTGAAAACCCTCTAACCAAAATTATTTAAATTCGTCTAGGACACATCAAGTGGCTTGTCCATTTTTGAGTCAGAAATAGGCAGAGAAATGAGACATATCTGCATCTGAACCAATTCAACTCCATAACCAATACTGAGAAATAAGCACCCATGAAGTGTAATCCAGGAAACCTGTCTAGATGTTTACTTTAGCATGAAATTAATAGCTTTTTATAAATGTGTATTCACCTCAATTAAATATAAAGGTAGTCTAGCTAACTCAGAATAGGTAACTACACCATATGGGTTATCAATCCTAGTTCAGTACCTGCTTCTTAGGGATAAATTGCCTCTTGATTTTACATGAATAAATTTAATTTGTACCCAAATACTTAAGTATTCACTTATTCATACACTTGATTTCATAAGCAAATTACTTCTGCATTGAGACCCTCTATGTAAGAAAATTATCATATCAAATTAATATTCTAAAATCCTATTTTATATAAATACAATACAAAAATTTGCTTCTGATGTCTTGTCTTTTCCTATAGATACATTTGACATGCATTCATTTCCAAACCTTACATGAAAAAAATATTATAAAAGTCTTTAATCCATGGAGGATGTGAATTTACGGTACATCTGTAAAAATGAACAGAATTGTAACAGAGTCCTGCTGATCCACAGGCCATACAAGGAAATATTAAGGTCTGAAACTGAATAAAAACCACAAAATAAGCAAACCAGGATGGAAGAATCAAATACATAAAATAACTCTTAAGTAACATTAATTTTATGTTGTAACAAAAATGAATATACTGACCTTCAACTGTATGTAACAGTTTTTCGTATCAGTCCTGGGCAAGCTGTGAAGTACGTGTTAGTCTATACACTAGCAACTTTCTGGCAGTCGTGAACAAGCTTCCAACTAAGAGTAAACAAAGGCAAAGACATTGATTTTTAGAGCTTTAGCAAGAAAGTATTTTCTTAAACAACTGTTTTCTCATATAAGAACTCCATTTTGGCCTCATATTACTGTTTAGAAAACAGAATGAAATGCACCAATAAGACATAATTGAAGTGGTTCATGACAGTGTAACTAATAATAATCAGCATAAAGCTGAAATAAACTGAAACCACAAAAAAAAAAAACCAGACAAGTTCCCTGCCATTCTTTGTTGTAGTTTAACTGGAAGTAAGACATTATTGCCTAATGCTGGTTTTTCTCTGACCCTACATGTAGCATGAAACAGTCTTAAAACTTCTCTAAACAATCTCAGGGATACTGGCTCCAGGGGTTATGAGCGTAGTGACATCCAGACAAATTTTCTCTCACCTTTTAATATCTCCACCAAATATCAAGCTCTAGAGAGGAAGCTGATGATAGCGAAACAGTTTTCTGGCACCACATATCCAGGGGAATACAAGGTTTCCTGCAGGTTTGGAGTTTTTCCTGTGAACTTCATGGATGGGCAGGTTTGCCCCCAGTATCAGTAACCAACATCAAGTAGCATATATTCCATTTCCTGAAGTTTCTACCTTTTCCCTGTGAAAAGTTAATGGTATCCCATACTGATACAGAAACAGAAATAACATCTGTGCTGACAAATGTATTTCTGAGGTTTTTATCATTATAGAATACACTTGGATTCTGCTCCCACACAAGAGCCATCCCACAGGAAAAGCCGTGCATTCCCAGAGAAGTTGTGCAAACCTTACTTATGGCACCTTGGCAAAACTAGGCATGGGAGATGCAAACACTGTGACTGCTTGCTATAGGTGCACATGAGCACTACATTAAATAACTTTTATGAAAACAGAACTTGTTTGTGCAAACCCCAACTATCCTGCAGAAAGCCAGCCAGTGAGCAAGATAAATTTAGGTTGTTGTAGATAACAGACTTTCTTGGCTAGTATTTAAAGATCAATATACACGTGTAATAATGGAAATATAGATCCTAATTCTGCAAAACACATACATTTATGTCTGCTTGTTCTAACCATAAAACTTCCTCCTTAAGTTGAGCAAAGCTACTCGTATACTTAATGTTGAGTATGGGGAACTTGGATGTCCAAGCACTTACAGGATCAAGATTACACAGGGGACAAAAATGCACATAAGGCATTAAGAAACCTAAGCAGCTTCTGGTTTAGCATATTGCCAATTTTTACTTAAGATACATTTTAGTACATGTCAAAACAAGTGTCCTTCATTTTTATTTCAATTTCCAGCAAGCACTGAATTGAAATAACCTATTAAACTTTTGCAGGTAGGAATAGAGATGGTATTCCTATTCCTCGTAGGACACATCCTGTTATAAGATGGATGTAATAAATTAACTGATTTTTGTACCTATTGAAATCAGGAAGAACTGATGATAAAGTAATGTTCTGCTACATTGTTACTAATCAGGACATTTCTAGGAAGATTCACAAGGCTATTTTTTCCAATGTGGTTTCCTCCTCCCCCCATTCCCTCCCCCCGCCTTTTCTCTGAGCCCAATTATTTTATTATATCAGATAACTGTGACAAAGCAGGAATTAATGCACTTGTCACATCCAATCTGCAGATAAACATTAGTATTCAGAAAAGTTTTATAAATTGGAATACCACTGTTTTCAGCTGCACTCGCTCTGTCAAAGATCAACCTCAGAACACAATTTAAGGGAGGCCTGGAAATAGAAATAACATCAAAGTTGACCTTTGAGTAAAATCAAACAGCTGCAAAGCCAGTAATGAGATTATACATACATAGGCAGTAAGCGTAGCAATGAATGTTCAGCAGAATGAATTTGGAAAGAAAATACTAACACCTAGACTGTATTTTTATGTTGGACAGAAAACTAACCACCTACCAGCCACTTGCTGGTATTACTTCAGGTATTTCCACCTGAGACAGTAATTGTCTCAGCAGCCAGCTTTTTGTCTTTTTTAACCTATAGATTATAGGGAATGATTCAATGTGATTGATATCTTAGTACTAGGTTTTATACTAGCACAAATAAAAACTTTTTGGAAAGAAAAATATTTGAACAATATGATTGTCTTTATACTGATGATAAAGGAGGTGGCTGGTTACTGCTCATGATTTACAAGCATCATAAATGCCTTTAGAAGAAATATTAGGAAATTATGCATATTTTAATATTATTTACCTGAACTATAATGATGAAATATACATTGAACACTATTACTGATAGATGATCTACTATACAGTTACATATCTGAAGCATTTAATCTGTTAGAAAATATAAGCAGGAACAATGTATTCTTTTTTTAATAAAGGATATTGTAAGAGAATTCTCCTAAAAATTCATTGATTATTTGCAGATACGTGTGACAGGTAGGGTAAGTATTAATAAAACAAATTAAAAATAATTTTATATGCCTTTTCCTTCAACATCTTCCACTACATACACTTTATAGTATTTTGCACATAAATGGTTTCCACTGCACCGGCATTTATCCTTCTGTTGTCAATTTGGGCATTTCAGGCAGACAATCAGTTACCAAGGTTAACAGTTTGGGGGCTTCCTGGGTTTTTTTGGGACCAGGCTTTTTGTTTGTTTTTAAATCCTCTTTTTTTCCCCTGGGTGTATTTGCTCTGTTTTACTGCAGGGGTATTGAGAGAGCAGCTCAACTCACAAAACCAAACACTTAATTAACTCTGGTGAAATTAGGCAGTATTTGTTGTAAGTTTGACTTTATAAACGGAACTCCTTAATGGATTGAAATACAACTTCATAGCACAGTAAAAGAAATGCACACCAAAATATGTTAAATAAAAATTTATAAACAGTATAAAAGCAAGTTATTTGCAAAATAGATTGCCTTAAAGAACAGTAATATATCACAGATGGGGGACAGTAAAACTGCTTTTGAAATCATTATTAATGATAATGTAATAGTCCATTTTCCATTAAATTATTAAGTAGCATGTTTTATTGGTTTAAAGCTGGTTATTTGAGTATGGGTACAAGGATAGCCAAAGCAATCATTTTCTGATATATGAAATACAGTCAAAATGACTTATATAAAGTAAGAAAAAATAAAAGGAATAACATGTTTTAGTTAGAATCTTTTCTGAACAATGACTGGAAGAATTGCCACTGAGTATTTTTTAGCTTCCTTTCCAATTTTAATTGATTCTAAATTTACCTAGAATGTTACCAAATATAGATTTAGCACAGGCATTTTTAAAAATCAATTAGCTTGATCACTGGTGCAGTGAGACATCCACATCACAGCCAGACTTTTGAATGTAACTTATTGCCTAAGGATTTAGACAGGTGCCTAGTAGCCTTTTTAAAAGTGCATAGTCACTTAACACATTTAAATTAATCATATGTAAGCATTTCAAGGTGATTCTTAAAAAATCCAGCAAGTGTCTGATCTCACCTTTTAGTACCTAAAAAACCCTTTATTGTCAGTGTCCCAATTTCATTTAAATGGAATACTCCACAAAATTATTTAATTTACTTCATTATTTCTTCTGCATCCTGAACTTGTTTTCATCCAAGATTTTAAGAAATTAACCTAGATTGATCCTATTCTTAATTTTAATTTCTTTTCTGAGTAACAATAGAGGTAATTAGAGAATTAGTACATGATGCCATTTTAATTTAAGAATGCATTTTGTATATTCTGGCCAAAATGTGGTTAAGTAGTTTCAAGGCTGATAAAATATACATTTAAGAAACTAGTATGATGAAAAATATATGGTAAAAAAATTTAAACCTACTTTAACACTGAAAATTGAAAAAAGATTTTATTGCTGTATGGCAGAAAAAACATTCAAATCCATGTACAAAGCTTTCTTGACAATTCAAAACTCACACTTTTACTGTAAAACACCACAGTCCTAACTTTCTGAAGCTACTTACATTCCAGTAACACAGATTTTTCCTCGAGGGATATGAAGCATATTTAAGTATTATGTGATATTAAACAAGAGTCATATAACTACAATGATCTTTCACTATTCCATTAACATATCACTTTCTTAAATTTGTAATGATTTAAAGATATTTTTAATGAAAAATTATTACAAAACTAAACCCTAGATTATATTTGCTCATAATTTAACACAGTTTTTGTAAATCAGATTCTCTAACCTTAATAAAAAATAATCCTAAAATGCCATTGCAAACAACAATGAATTTATGAGTCTTCACAGCTAGTTTTAGACATGAATCTAGAAGTTTCCTGTCAATGTGTATAACTTCATGATACTTCAACAGGACCAAAGCAGGTAACACAGCAATGGATTAGTAGTTCATACATAGTTTTCATTAGGAAATCAATAATTCTATGCCAAAAAAAAAAAAAAGATTTATCTAAGGAATTAAACACCCACCAGCCATGATGAGGGTGTAACACGGCTTGGATGTATCCTGAGGAAGAAAAAGAAAAAGCTTTGGTAGGCCAATCTTTATAAAGCTTTACCAATTTAGCTTTCTTTCTACTCTTATTGGTGCTTAAGAGGTTAAGACTTTATTTGTGAAAACAGAGAGAGATAGCAGGGAATCATGTTGTCTGCAGCTTCCTAAGTCTTGCTTAAGATCCTTTTCAATTACCATCCATTTCTCCTTTAAAAAGGGACAAAAAAATAGAGGAGTGGAAACAGGTCAGGGCAGTCTGTGACAATGACAGTGTGATGGGCTTGGACCCCCTGTGGTGTTTCCATCTGCTATCATTAAGGTGACTATTCAGACATGAAAAAATCCCTCTTGCTGTGCTGACAGGCAGACATCAAGAACTATGACAAGGCATTAAGACAGAAAGTAGAGACAGAGATGTCATATTCCACAAACAATCCTGCCTCAAACAAGACCTCTAAAATTTTATTGGAATTTAAAATAAAAATCAAAGGGCTTTTACCTGGAGGTTATCAAACTTCCCCTCGGGTTAGTTTGACAACGAAGATATTGCTGACAGCCACAAACACTTAGCTCCTACCTGTAGTCTATACATAAGAAACCCAATTTAAACAAAATATTATTGAAGAGCGGGCAAAAAAGATAAAATGGATTTTTAATTTATTTAATTCTGATTTGTAACTCATTAAAAAGCTAAGACGGTTAAGCACTGAAGTTTTTCCCAAATCGCGCTGACGAAAAGGCAAAAGAATAAACTAAACAAGGCGAAGGTCTTTGAGAAACAGGTTTTATTTCCCATCCAGGGAAGCCCCACCGAAGGGCGAGGAAATCCCGGCGGGATGGGGCGCTGGAAGGCCGGCAGGGGGGGCGGCAGGACCACCGCTAGCCCCATCGCCAGCCCTACCGCCGCCGCGGCCTACCCTCCGCGGCCCTGCGCGGCCACCGGCCTCCGCCACAAAGCTGGGCTGTCGCCTTCCCCACGCCACAAACTTGGTTTCGCTCCTGTTGGGGCCGAGCTCGCTCAGCTTTTCGCAGGAGAGCTGCTCTCCTTCCTGCCCAACCCGGGGTGATCGATAGTTTGACAAGAATATCGCAAGCTTCATTTAACAATTTCTCAACTCGCCCTACCCAGAGCAGCCCCGATCCGAGCACCCGGGAGTCGCCTTCTCCTTTCTCAGGAGCCCATTCATATGGTCATTATAAAAAGTATTTCCTTTATCAACTTCACGCTTCCACCAGCAGCCATCTAGCTCTCCAGCCTGCAGCACCAACACACAGTTCACCATTCCACCACACTGTAAAGACGATTCTGAATCTCAACTCCTCTTTTTTGCCACTCTTCTGACTCAAAAGCAATTTCTCTGCAAATACCAACTCTAGAAGCATGGTTACTTCTGTTTCTCTTCATTCTCAGTTCTGGTGCAAACTCTCATCTCTCCTCCTGCTCTACATACTCTCATGCATTTGTTCCCAAACCCTTCCCATCTTCACCCGTGGCAGCATAATTGGTTTTGTAGCCACGTGATCAATCAGGAGAAAAATCAGGCTGGAACAGGCGCAGCGGAGGGCCACGAAGATGATCCGAGGGATGGAGCGCCTCTCCTATGAAGACAGGCTGAGGGAGCTGGGATTGTTCAGCCTGGAGAAGAGGAGGCTCCGGGGAGACCTTATAGCGGCCTTTCAATATCTGAAGGGTGCCTATAGAAGAGCTGGGGAGGGACTCTTTGTCAGGAGGTGTAATGATAGGACAAGGGGAAACGGTTTTAAATTGGAAGAAAAAAGATTCAGATTAGATCTCAGGAAGAAATTCTTTACTATGAGGGTGGTGAGACACTGGAACAGGTTGCCCAGGGAAGCTGTGGCTGCCCCATCCCTGGAGGTGTTCAAGGCCAGGCTGGATGTGTCCTTGAGGAACCTGCTCTAGCGGGAAGCGTCCCTGCCCATGGCAGGGGGGTTGGAACTAGATGATCTTTGAGGTCCCTTCCAACCCAAACCATTCTATGAAAACTGATCCTTTTTTTCCCCTCAAATAAACAAACACAGGGCCTTAATATGCAGGTGAACTGCCAAGGACAGGGACTACTTAAAGAGATTCTTCACCAGACAAAACATGTATGTATGTAGCCATGCCCATCTTACTTACACTCCCAATTTACCACTTCTTTAAATTGCCTTTTGATGGCACCTCAGGCATGCTAAGGGAGGGGATGACAACCAAGTAGAGCAAGAGATAAAATTGATACATTACATAAAGTTCTCATTTGAGCTCAAGAATTCTGCGTGTGAGTACACACACACTCACGTATGTAGAGGCTTCCATATTTTTAAACAATCCAGGCACGTGATGGTGGGAAACTAAATAGTGAAAGTGAACACTAGACACCAAACAATGTTTTCCAGACTGTTATACCAGTTGCCTTGGTATTCTGATACCTATGAATTAATGATTATTAATCAGTTCAAATCAATCTTTGAAGTATCTAACAAGTACTTATGGAAAGAGAAAGATAATATCTTAATAGCTGATATTGCATTTATTGTTCATTTAAACTTACATGCTTGTTCAACAGTCTAGCAATATGAAAATGCATTTTATTATTTGAAATCTGTTTTTCTATAAACATGTTTATAAGTTTATGTGAACCACTAATTTATATATCAGAGATACACATAGAAGGAAGCAAAAAACTATGGATAATGTATTTTCCTCCATTCAGTTATAGCAGGAATGGAGGCACGATGATTTAAATATCAGTAACTACTACAGCTATTTCAGCCACCAGTTAAAGAGAAATTCTTGCTTCATTGAGAATAAATGAGTTTTTTTTAAAATTGTCATCTAGTCTGAGCTACTTGTTTAGGATTTTTCTATAATCTACAGGATGAGATCAGCACCCACCCGAGGCAATTCACACTGGGTTTGTCCTAAACAAGACCTTTTGCATCATTACATATGTCTCTCCATCGAGAGCATAAACAGCTTCACCAACTAGTTTATGTGAGGTACGTCATTAGCCTGTCATTTAGTCTGTTAGCAAAGACTAAAACCCAACCAGCCATTAGAGTCTCTTAAATAAGGGGGAATGGAGCACAAATTTCAGTGCAAAAATTTTTTGCATGTAGATTACGCATTTTGATTATAATTAAAACATTGGAATAACAAGACATATATGCCACACATTAAACACAGAACCCACAATCACGGCTGCCCATGTATATTATCAAATAATGATGAGCTTTTGCCTTTGAAGTATCCATGCAAGGCACATCTGTGCCTCACCCTTCCTCATCTTTCTACCAGTTGAGTTTATCTGACACTATTCAAGTCCCCCACCCTCAAGAAACTCACAACAGGCTCTCATGCATCCTGCAACACATTTTGACATGGAGAAAATGAAGTCAGAAAACAAGCCCAAGACAAACCTAGGCAGTATCTATAGGAATACGCTGTGCCAAACAACAAAACAACTCACCTGTATAAGAAAGATCTACTATAAGAACTAGACTTTTTCCACCATCTTAAGACTATTTCAATTATAAATCCTTTCTCTAATGTTTGAAATGGCAAACATCTCCACTGATGGCCACATGTCCAAAGACTGGGACCATGAAAAACCTGAACATCATACTTAAGCAGTAACAGAGACTGAGGTCTTAAATCTCACTGGAATTTTGGAACCATTGAGAGGGAAAGTCACTGAAGCCATATCAGCCAGCCCTTACAGGCAGACGTCTGCAAGCCTTACATATCTTGACTGAGCTGGGATCACAGCCATGTTCCCTTAACTCTAACAGGTAGCTTACCAAGGTTGCCACTGGGACCTGAGCTGAAGAGGACTGGAATGTTAAGCAGGTCACATAAACCTCCCAAGGCACATCAAATTCATTATTGTATTCCTGAACAAGGAGACTGAAAAGAGATGGAGAGGAGGGAGAAATAAAAGATTTCCTAATTATACATATGGGAGGAGAAATAACTCCCCAGTGGGAGGAGGTATGGGATTGCCAAATGCCTTCTTGTCTCTCTGCTAGACAAAGCTTACTTCTTCCACCGTGAGTCTAGGATTGAAGATGCTAAGCATTCAAAAGCTAAAAAAAGGAAGAGTTTGTGCAAACAGTGAGAGGAAATCAAGGGTATGTCAATAAAAGCAAATATACCAGCAAGGAAATTTACAGGGAAAGATAGAGCACGTTACATACAGAATAGTAAAGAAGGTGACATGAACTTCAAGAAACCATCAAGAAAAGATCAAAGTGTAAATAAGATCATAGGGGTCCTTTTTTATTTTTACAACTTGTTTTATGTGCCTTTTATGTGTGGAGGAAATAAATAAATAATCTTTCGTTTGAACTTTAATCAACTCACAGATTCCAGGAACAAAAGGGCTTATAGGTAGCAATCCCTGTTGTTTCAACAAGAGAAACAAGGGGTTCCATCCCCAGAGACCCCTACAGTAAAATGTGGGTTCATTCATCTACAAATAATGTGGGTTTCATTGACATTGAGTGGTGCATTGACTCCCTATATAAAGGAATGTTTAATCTAGCAGACAAAAGTAGAACAAATCAGGCATAATTTGAAAAACAAAGCAGCATGTTTGTTTGTTTTTTAAATAAGTATGTAGTAATACGATAGATTCTTTAATACACACAAGCTGTAAAGTGACTGGTATCTTTCCAAGGGAAGGATTGTACATCAAGTAAGCACTAAGACTTACACAAGAATCACCGGGCAAAATTCTGAGCACAACCACCTTTCTTGGTTTTCTGCTCTCAGAATTGAGATTCTGGGAATGATGAACAGTGTCTTAGAGCATCTTCATATGAAAGGTATCTTTTTTCATAAAAATACCCTAACAATATCACATCATAGGCACGCTGTGTAGTCACATACTCTAGCCAAAAAGACAGCAAAACTTAAGATTTAATAACTCTAAGGTATTCACCACTGCTCTTCACCCAAGATACCCATTTGAGAGCTCTTAGTGGGTTTCTGTCCAGTGTGAAACAGGTCTGTCTAGAGTGTGCAGACCATAACATCATCGTCCCCAGCCCCAGAAAACCCAGCTGCTCTCGGCAGTCAATGGTGGTAGCAATCCAGCACGTAGTGTTGTGTGTCATGCAACATGACTTCGAGCAGGTCTACTTAAAAAAAAATCCGGACACTAATGGCTTGCAAGAATAGACTTCCACTGTCTCCAGTATTGATGGTAAGATGAAGAACAGTGACAGGAACTGATCAATGGTGAAACATTGACAGAAAAGAAGTTACTTTGGATTAGACTAAATGAATTTACGACAGATACACAGTTTCACAGAATAATCTCCCTTGAAGCAGTTTTTGGATCAGTCTAGTCACAAATAAAAAGACATAGTTTGTGGATGAAAGTATTTCACCTCAGGTTCTTCTTATGTCCCCTTTGGACATAAACACAGCACTAATGGTAAAGCTCTTAATGGTTAATCTTAATAATTTAGAGAAATAAAATTGAACTACAGAAGAAAGGCACATAACCCAAGAACCTTCACTCAGTAAAACAGTTACGGAAGCACTAATCAACTATTCTACAAAACCATTGTATCAATCTATCCCTGAATCCTTACTGAGCAGAAGTGTTCTGCCATAAACAAAAATGAAGGGACAAGCAGGAGGAAACAAAAAGCCCTTCCCTTGGGGAAGGAACAAAGAGCACAAGATACCACAAACAAAGGGTATTTTAAAAGTAGCAGCTACATGTTCTTTCTGATATCACAATATTTTTGTTGAATTCAGCAAGGAGCTGCTTTGAATATCTTAAAGTAGGTGTTTATTATTTTTCCCCTCCCAACAGATCTCAGTGTACTTTTTTGCATGATGTCACGTCACAGTTTTCAGTTTATCTGGGCTTTTTGTCAGTTGGAGTAACAAATTAGTATTTTGTCCTGGCTAAAATAAATATTCATACAGACACCTGATTCTGAAGGACAAGAATGATGTATGAAACAGAACTACTGATAAAAAGGACATTCAAAACTAGTTTATATAGGAAATTGGATATACCCCTGAATGCAATTTAAAAAACAAATTTTGCACAAATTTTTGTGGTTTGCCAGAAATTATTGCCACTTAATAACACTCTCTGAGAAAGAAAAAAAAAAAAAAGAAAAATTTGTCACTTGCTTAAAGAGATTTTCAATAAAGAGCTCCAGGAATAGAGCCAGCTTCTACCAGCTGCTTTCAAAGCAGATGAATTTTCAACATATAACAAGAATGATCACTAGCTAGCTTTTACAGATGATGGTGTTTCAATGATGCCAGAGCAATTTGATTCAAATTTTAATTCTTTAATGGATCCATTAAATCCATTTTTTCAGTAGTCATACTAGCACATAGGTCAGATTGGCAGTAGATTCTATCAGGCTTCCCTGGAGCCAGACTATTTTACTGATAAAACAATGAACTCCAGATTAAGGAAAGACACCTACATACAGAAAATACGGAAATTTACACAGCAACTGCAGTCTGATCAACTTTGTGAATGTATTGATAATGAATCTGTAGTTTAAAGAACTCTTTGCATGAGCATTGGGCTACAGAATAGGGAGTACTATCTGAACTACCCTGTAAATTAAGGTTCCCATCAAATTGCAAGTATTACTGTTATCATGAAGCGTAAATCATTTGTCACTTTAGTAAAAGTGGTAGGAGGAAGAGGCACAAAAGAAATGCAGTTATTTTCAAAACTAAACGTATTCATACAGATACAAAGTTCAAATTAAAGTGATATAATATGACCATTTGGTTAGACACGGAATAAAGAGATTTTGTACATGTTGTTTTCACCAAAAAATCTGCTGGCTATGTAAGGAATGAGCTAAGATAACATAGGAGATAAATCAGTTGCTCTCTCAGTCTAAGTCATATTGATAGAAGCTAAGCCCATTATATTCATTAACTACCTATGGACTAGAAATGCCAGCATAAGCTTGTACGAGGGCTTGGGTTCTATTGCCACTTGTCCTCTGAGAATTCTTCCTGCACACATTATGGCTGTATCTCAGATGCCTGAGCACAGCAAGCACTGGATCTCTACCTGGCAAGTGTCCAATTGCACAAGGGGTATTGCTACCACTCTTATTCAGGAGGGGCCTTATATATTAATCCCCCATGGTAGCCTTAGTGGTCACCAATCAAAGCTGTAAAATCCCAGTTCTTCTGAGTGAAAGCCTGAAATCATTTAATTCTGAACAATCTAACAGTTGAATTAAAAATGGCCATTTATTTTTTTCATAATAGCTCTGGATTGATTCTCAGAGTAATCTTCCCATTTATTTTTCATTAATCAAGTAGTAATTCTCATGTGCCTTTATCTTCATAGACTGAGAAACAAATAAATGTAAGTTAAGGATGCAAAATAAAACAACTATCAACTTTCAGTAATCATTTGGATGCATCTACATTAGCATTTCAATTTAGACCTAGAGAAGCACCTTTGAGGCAGATGTTCCAGCCATCCTCACTTCCCACACTTCATTTCACCCCACAGCCTTGGAACATGGAACTGGAATCCTTTTGCATGAAGCTAGACAGATCATTGCACTGCAGCAACACACCTGATGTTCTCCAATCATAAATAAAGCATTCAGTCTACAGTCCACACAGGACCTAATCAATTAAAACCAACCAAATTGCATTTAGAGTGTTTGCAGGGCAATAAGTATTCATTCATTTGCTCTCCAGAGCTGCTGTGTATTTGCTGGTCATAGACATTGTCTGTGAAACTCCTGGCATTTCTCTGCCACAATTTAGACCTAGAGAAGCACCTTTGAGGCAGATGTTCCAGCCATCCTCACTTCCCACACTTCATTTCACCCCACAGCCTTGGAACATGGAACTGGAATCCTTTTGCATGAAGCTAGACAGATCATTGCACTGCAGCAACACACCTGATGTTCTCCAATCATAAATAAAGCATTCAGTCTACAGTCCACACAGGACCTAATCAATTAAAACCAACCAAATTGCATTTAGAGTGTTTGCAGGGCAATAAGTATTCATTCATTTGCTCTCCAGAGCTGCTGTGTATTTGCTGGTCATAGACATTGTCTGTGAAACTCCTGGCATTTCTCTGCCACTTTTTGCCTTAAAATATGAAAGTATGAAAAATACAGTATAAAGGGATATCTTGTTTATAAGATAGACATAGTCCATTATTGTTCATAGTCTTACATAAAATTTTGTAAAGTATCTCAGTTACATAGAGCCTAACATTCATTAAAAATTTGCAAAATATCTGTCCCGTACTTTGCATTTTGGCCTCTGAGCAACTATTTATCTTCCATATGAAAAACCTTCATAATAGTTTTTTCAGCAAAACAACTCCAGCAATGCAAGGCCAACACAAATTTCAGGGCTTTCTCTATATGAGTTCCATGCTTCATATATCAGCATATAAATGCTGACACCTTTTTACATGTCCTATAGGTAAGGATCTCCCATGAGATCAATTCCAGTAGTCTCCATACATGATGTTGATTAGCACATTGACTTCCATAACTCCAATCCTCAGAAAATTCACACTGGCTGCCAAACCTTAGGCTAACAGGTCATGTTACTGGACAACACAGGGCCCACAGTAGTTCCACTTCCAGCACAACTAAAACAACTGTTAAAAGTGCTCTACCAAGTCTTAGAGTAGGTGTTACACCAAGAGCCGTTGAGCAGTATGTTTCCTATATTACAGCCAAAACAACTTTTCACCCAGTTGAAGAGAAACAGAGATACAACAACTAAGAAGATGGACCTGTGGTTTACTGCACTTAAAACAAATGCGAAGACCAGCTCTTAAAAAAAATAAAATAGATGTAGCAGACTTTTGGATGGCTTGAAGCAAACCACTTAAGTCAAATACAACTAGGCCATTGCTACAAGTGATCCACATTCAGGGACCTCTACATTTAAGATTTTCTTTTCAGAGAGGGGAAGCAGATATTTGCTCATTCCTATTGATTTTAACGTTCCTTTCTACATCCGCACTTTTCCCTTCATATTGCAGCATCTGCTAAGAACAAAGATTAGATAAAAGTGAATCCATTTACCGCTAGACAGATCTTTAGAGTATTTTCTATATTTTTAATGAACACATGGTACAAGAACAAAAATCCAGATTTTTTTTTCCATATCCTTTTTGATACAGAAGAAAATTTAAATTCTTAATGCAGTCTTTAGAACATCCCTAATCCAGAGCATAACTATGTGTTTAATCTAATTCTTCCAGCAAAAATTGGTTTAAAACAAAACTTGTTTAAGGGCCAGGTTGGGAAAGTTCTCTGAAAAATGTCTGTATGTAAATGACAACTAGATAAAGATCAAAGTCCTAGAATTCATGTTTTAATTTCTTTTAAAAAAACTACAACCTAACTTCAATCAACTCAAGTAAGCCAGTTTACCTAGTTGTTATGAATAAATCCAAAAGTTGCCATCTACAGCTTCCCATTCTCATGAGTTTGTATGCAATTCTCAGTGCTGCAAGCACACTGAGGGGTTACCTAGAATCTTTCCATTCTTGATGCAATACAACTCAAAACAGATACACAGACCATCCATAAAGTTTCTCTAAAGAATGAAGTGGAAATCCAAGCCTAAGCCTAAAGAGCAGTTTAAAAATCTTCCAACATATTTCAGAACTGGAAAGTATGAAAATGGGACATAAAGAATTTCTTGTTTATTGTTTTAAGGAAGTACATATTAGACACAAATATATATACACACACATTTATTGTGTGCATATGTGTTTGATTTAAGCGATAAAAAAAGATTGGAAAAACTGCAATCTGCTTTTAACTGAAAGTCCAGATTCTTTCAGCTATATGCTCCAAGTTGAACATTTCACTGGTAATCTACGAGGAGAATCAGGCCATAGGTGAGAAACACTAATCAAAATGTATAGTCAACGCATAATTCCATCAATGAAATAATGTCACCTCTTGATGAAAAATGGCAGATATCCAGCGCAAAGCTTGCTACGTAAACAGCTAAAAATTTTGGTAGTGTAATATCAGGCGACACTTGTGTGTTTGGAATTCACCAAAACCAGCAGAATACACTGAAATCTGTCATTTCTAGCATTTCTGTATGTAGGCAGCTAGAACCATCCTTTAATGTCATACAAATGACAATACTTGGCATGTAAATCAGAGCTAGACAACCTTAGCCTACAAACCAGGACCTACATTCCCTGTAGACATGACATAATATCTTGGAATTCCACAGAAGTAAACACTGGCACTTAAGAATAATCTAACCTGTGAGTGCAAGCACAGAAGGATTAAAGCAGACTGTGCTGCACAGCACTTATGACAAGAATGCATTATGTGTTGTGCTCTTCATTCATCTCAGTCTTTTTTTTTTAAGCCACAGAATATGCTTTTTACTTACAGTACAGTTTTGCTATATATGATTTAATTAGGAGTCAGTCTGCACGTATACAATGCTTGATTTGATGACAATTTAAGATGATAGCCAGATGTGTTGGCATCATGGCAGCGGTTAGACAAGTATTTATAGTGTGCTAGAGGGGAGGGTGGGGGGAATGCACAAAGAAACAAACTTTTCACCTTTCATCCATTTTGCACATAAGAAACAACCATTAACCAGAGAACAATGAAATAAAAAGCAACTATAGAATCAGACATCAAAATAGCATGAAAAACAATAAATAAGCATCTCACTTAGCGACTCCGCTCTATGTGCAACCACATTTCCTCCCTCACCCCCCCTTTTTTAATTAAATAGTAGATACTGAGCTGTTAACCCCGTGAATAAGCCTTATACGGAATTTTAAGGAAACGTTCTTAATTTCTATGGAGGCAGTAGAAAAAAAAATCCTCATCAGAAAAAAAAGTGTTGAAAAAATACATGTTAAGACTCATTGTTACAACATAGAAGTCTCTTGGAAAAGTTTTAGAACTGAAATATATTTGAAGTATAGTTCTGATTAAACATAACCATATATGTATGATGCTTCAAACAAAAGCTATTCAAGCCCTACTCCCACTCATACTAAAGTCAATAGCAGAGTTTTATTGTGATCTATGAGTAAGTTAGCAAGTGTAGTGCTGATGCCTGTGTGGGATATATTTAATTCAATGTAGGCTTCTTATGCATAACATGAAAATATATTTAAGCGTATTACAATGTATCCATAGTATCCACATAAGTACATCAAGAGAGTACCATCCTAAATAAAAATCACAAGTGTTGCCTGAAATAATCCACAAGAACAACCCACCATCAAATCTTCTGAAGTCTAAAATAGCTCATGGAAACAAAAAAGTGAACAAGAAGTTTCTGCCTGGAGTTACCTGTTGAAAGTTACTCATTACTCTCCTTATGCAGTTTTGAGATCAGAACTACAAGTGCTCTGCCTGACCAACAAAAAAAAAAAGCTTTTGATAGAAAGTGTTAAAATTTTCATAAGAATGTTAACTCCATACTCAGTCCAGATGTAACACAGAGGTACATAGAGACAGCAACCAGCACCCCAAATTAAAAAAAAGAAGAACTGAAGGCTTTTTTTTTTATTTACAAAAAAAAAAAAAGACTGACTTAGACAAGATGGTAATTATCTTTGCAACAGAAGATGTTGGAAGCTTAGGCATCTAACAAGCAAGTATTGCTCTTAAAATGTATAAAAATAAAATTAAATTATTTTCAGTGATGTATTTCAAGTTAGGAAAAATATTTCCATAACTCTCAAAATCATATAACTTATTAGACAAGAAAGATACCTAGGTAGTGCTAAAAATGTATTCTTTCAAATATTTAGTAACAGTTACAGACTGAAAACATACACCTGTGGTATGATAAAACACCTGCCCACAAGACAGTTCCACCACACAAGGAGGTGGAACTGGCTTACTTTTACCATACTGTGGCTTACCTGAAAAATTATACTGCTCTAAGCAAGTAGAGAACCCAAAATATCTAAAGCTGCCCCACAAGTTCTGGAATTTCCAATAGTGGTGTAAAAAAACCACTCAAAACAACAAAAAACAAGCTCAGATTTTCATTTAGCTTCCAGCAACACCTAGAGCCCCACCTGCAATAAGCACACAGAAGTGTTGCAATTCCTGGGGCAACAGGTGCCCTGATTCTTGCCTAAGATCACAAGACATTAGGAACAGCTGGAAAAAATCAAAAGATCACATAGTATAAACCTGAATGATATAAGGTCAAAACTTGTTTTCTTACTGTTCAGCTCAGGAAAATCCAGAAGTTAACTACATACATGTATAACAATAAGCAAGTAGTTAAGCTTCAGCCAACAGTTCCTTCTGAACATCTCTGAAGAGCAAAGGGTGATTATGGATGGGGTTTAGTTGCAACGAGATGGAAGAAAGAAAGAAAGAAAGAAAGAAGATAATCAGCTGTGCTGTCCGTGTGACAAAGTTCAAGAAACAAGATTTAGATTATTATCATTATAACAATGAAACTGCTGAAACAAGTAAGGACAGGCTAAGCTGCAAAAAGTTAAGACAGCAAGTTCCAGTGTGTTTCTAAGCTGTTCATAAAGTTGACCCAAACCCAAGAAAGTGCTCCTATTCTCCTCATTTGAGCTTGTTAGACCCCATAACAGGTACCTAACGCTCTCCTAGGCACTCTGAAGCAAACACTGCTGTGCACAAGTCATCCTGAATTATTTTAGTTTGCACATGGCTATCCAGTAGGTTAAAGTGGATATCCACATCCATGTCTAAAGTGGATATGCTACTGATCAGAATTTCTTAGAATATTGGACTATGAAAGTAAGGTTGAGTATAGCTTAGAACAGACATATATTAAAGTGTATTTTCCCAGATCTATTAAAGTATTTTCTCATGAATGCTATAGATCTTCAGGCATTTCTGTTAGGGTTCTTCATGTTCCAGAAAATTCTGCTAGAAAGTAGTTTAGTTGCATGAAAATTAACTTTAAAAAAAAAAAGTTTAGGTGCATATCTATTCTGTTCATTTACTTTCAAAACTACTTGACAATTGACAATTTTTATGTATTTTAACAGCTTTGTTTTAGGTTAAAGACAAGCCAGCTCTAAGCCCCCTCCCCAAGAGAAACATTCTATTGAACAAATACATTTCAGAAGTCATAGAGGTATATACAATATCACCAAGAAGAAGCCAAGACATTTTACAACCATTAAAAAAACCGAACTCTTGAAACATACCACACTGCAGATACAGATCCGGCAATGAACTTCTGTTTGTAGAATGCTCTTTTAGCTATAGATACAGACACAAAACACACACACCAGCATTCCTGCTTAGCCTGTAATGGTGGAGCAGGTTTAGAAGGCTGACCTTTATAGCTTTAGGCAGCTGCTTGTAATTAATCAATCAGCTTCCTCACCTGAGTGCTTAAATTACAACAGGTACTAGAAAGAGCTGATGTTGATATCATCACACATATCAGATTTTCCCTCCCAAAACTATAGAAAGTATGGGTATTTTGCTGTTCCAAGTTGGGTAGGACATATAATACCTATGTGTAGTTTCTATCTATCAACTTATTTCTAATACAGATGTATAGGTGCATTTTTATGCCTCTAGAGAAAAAGAACTACACACAAGAGGGGTAAATACAAGGAATAAACAGTTTTCTCCCGCCTATATTTTTCATTTTATAGACAACCACATAAATCACCAGTAATTATACACTTATAATGACCTTTAAGAACTGAGGAAAAAAGAATAATTATTTCCATAATTGGTAATTTACAAACTCTGTATTCAAAAAAATGGCGTACATTAAAATAAAAAGGACTATAACTCCCAGAGAAGTTATATGTAGAAACAATACATATTTCTTTGAATACATTTAGCACGTATTCTTTCAGTTATCATGAAAATATTTTCAATATGTTAGTTATCAGTTATCATGAAAATATTTTCAATATGTTTGTATACATTTCATGCCATATTTTCATTACTATAAGAACCATATATTTTTTAATGAACTTGAGAAGGACAAGAGAACGTCTCAAATCAAGGAAATATAGAAGATATCTAAATGAAGTCAAAATAATCCCTGCCATGTGTTCAAAACTCAAGATTATCCTTATGTGTCCTTTGAAAAAGTTAGATGACCTTTCCAGTGGTGAAATGTTTATATTCAACAGACACAGTAACAATGTAGTTACAGTTTAGAATTTACATTCTTGTAGCTGTTAAAAATAGCTGATCATGTAAAATATGTCACCAACCCCATCATAATGTTAAATTTTGTAAATTAAGAAATGCTAATGGAATTAGCCTTCAGAAAGGGCTAACATCAGCAGAATGCTAAAAAGAGGGATACTTCCAAAAAGCCAGCCCAAATTCCTTCAACCCTTTTGGTTTCACAAATTACAGGTTTCAGAATTGCAAAGTCTCACCAGTCATACACCAGTTAATAATTTAAACATAGGAATACACTTATGGAGTTATTTTTCAGTATGGAAACATAAAACTTCATATCTAACTTGAAAATGTAAGCTTTACATGTACAAACACAAATACTGGGACCACAGTATGTTTCAGCTGATATCTCCAGCTGTCTCCATTTGTGTTCCCAACTTCATTTTTCACATGTAATTGTGCGTCTAACTTAAAGAAAATTAGATTTCATATACCATTAGTTTTAATGGCTTAGAAGAAATAACAGGGACAGATTGTGCATGGCAATTAAAGAGTTATAGCTTTGTATTGCATGGGCAATCACATGTTTTTCTTATTATATTTTACTGCTGAGTATGTATGTACATACAGAAAAACATATTCACACTATCAAGGCAGCCATGAATCCTGAGTTGTATGAGATCTTCCAGTTTTATTTATTATGCCTTTTATTTGAAGGATGTTGTAACATATATTGAAGGGAAAAAGAATAACAGCTCAAACACAAATTACGCTTCTTCTTTATTACTAGATTATTAGACCTCTTATTCTAGTCCGTTATTGATAAAATACACCAGTTATGAAAAAACAAGACCTACAGATTCCTGCATATTAAAAAATAATATGAACATTGCCATATACTGCTCAATCTGGTCTAGTCCAGCTGAGTCTCTGAAACTGAGAAAGAGATGCAAAACATATCAGCCCTACTAAGTTAATGACATATTACAGATTTTTCCCCTGTATTATGCAAACTTAGAATTTCTGAAATAGTACCAAAATTATCTGCTTGTATTTGCTTATTTTCAAACAACAAAGGTACAGGACTCAATGATATCTTGTAAATGAGAGTTCTGGATTTTCATTAAGTACTTAGAAGAAAAAAATGTACCAGGCCTTATTTCTGTTGAATTTGGTATCTCTATTTTATAACAGTTGTAACTTACTGGGGTTTTCATCACATTCGGTTTCATTCTCATCCTAGTTGAGCCATAGTATTTTCATTTTTACTTTAATATTTGTACTCTTTTTGAAGACAAATTTTTAGGCTATTTGCATTTTTACTATAGCTTGCTTTCTTATTTCTGCAAAAAAACCCCAACCTAATATGAAATTTCAGATGGCAGCATTTATATAACAGTATTACAATATTTTGCTCTAATTTTCTTTCTTAAATTTATACAGTGTCAGAGTTGATTTCCTTTCATTACTCTCATTTAATCCAGTTTATAGGATTCCTAGATGATTTTACTGAGCAGCAATAGTCAATTTTTGAGTTAGCAATTTTTAAATTGTGTAAATAATGCCAATGATTCTATCCACTGTGTATCACATTTGTTATTAATGCATTTAATTTGTTACCGTAATTCCTAATTCCTTAGCTTTCTTAGGTTTCTCTGAACTTGTTTGACTGCTGTGTAGCCTTAACCACATTTAAAAATTCTATATCACTTCTGCATTTTTCTGCTTCAGGATATTTTGTATCATTTTTTGCAAATATAAACAAAGCATAAAGACACAGTAATACATTTTTAGGGTTACAAAAAGTGAGCAGTGGTGTACTTAAAGATTCATACTTGCATGTATTTGCACTCCCACATGAACACATGCAAACACATATACGTAAAAAGATGCCAAATGTAATGCAGAGCTTTAGGGAATAATGTTAACCTTTTGCCACCTTAAAAGCATCTATTATTATTTCAGTCTCAGTTCTCTGTTTCTCAACTATGTTTTCTGTAGAAAATATAGCAGAAAGTATTTTTAGGTATTAGAGGGATTTCATGACTCTGCGTAGCTGGATATGGAACGTGAAAATACAGCAGTAGAAACTCCTCAATAATATTACTCGATTTTGTTCTTGCAGAGATATTTGTGAAAATAATATAAACATCGCTTATGGTGAGATCAGGCAGAGCACTTTGTAACATCCACTTCTATGTAGAAGTTTAATATAACTTTTCAAATTAATAGTTCAAATGTTCTGAAGGATTAACTCAACTTCAATGTAAGATTTTCCTGAGAAAATATTTTAGTGTTTAGACCTCTATTACTATAAAAGAAAATAATCTAAAGCTTTTTCTTGGAATATTTTTACGATTTTTTTCTTCAGCTAAGTATATTCACTACAGTAGCAGGAAAATTTTGCTCAAGTTCCTTTTCAGTGTTTTTTTTCCTAAGGTAGCAGGTCATTCCATAAGGTAACCCTACAAGTGACCCAAGTGAGATATATTAAAATCTAGTAATACAATACCCCCGGACTATTTTACATAATAAGATTTTTTTTCCAACTCCCAGATGTTGCTAAAGGACAGAAAAAAAGACCTGTAAAATTCTTCATCATGAATCTTTTTTTCTGCAAATCCCTTTTTTCCCCCCTTTCAAAAGCAATTCTGAATAGAGGTAAAAGAAGACAAAACTTGACCTTTTGTGATCCCAGCATTAATAGGTCTGTTCATAATTCAATCTGTGTGTGTGTAGAAGCATCCATGTGGAAACATGCAGGCCTGAGAGACATAAAGCCTTTCCCTTTAAACATTATCTGACCCTATGAGTCTTATTCACAAAAGAAGGCTTACGTACGCATAAGTTGAAAAAAATGCATGCTTTCATTGTGCTACAGAGAGCCTACACATTTTACTCCTCATTCTCCAGGAAAACTCATCATGGAAGTGACACTTGTACAGGAGTTGTTTGAAGGAATGGTAAATGAACACAACGTAGCAAAAAAAGCACACACGCAAAGAATAAGCTACTTTTCTCATTAAAAATATAGGAGGGGCATCTCCTTGGCTGGCATATAACAGGGTAACGGCGCTGAAGTGAGAGTTGAGGTCTCCTGTATATTGTGGCCTTGAAAAATTCTGCCTTATGAGAGAAGCATGCTTTTCTTGCTATACTAAAACTATTTTCTTCTTCCATAATCTCTGTCTACCGAGGTGAGGGATGACTGTATCATTTCTACCTGGACTGGGAAATGTTTATAATATAATGTTATAATATCTCAGAGTCTAAGGAACTGTTTATGATTATACAGTACACAGGTTTCAAGACAACTCTGTAAGGTATTTTATAAGTTAAAGACTACTGGTGCTACTGCAAATCCCCAACAAAGAAGAGTATCAATTATTTGTCTTAATGATTCTACGTAAAGCCCATGTATTATCAGTATGTCTTCATGCCTCTCCTGTTTAGCTTGGCACTGTAAAGTCAGCTGTCAGTTTAAATGCTATATTACTCAGAGTCCACTCATGTTATCAGAGAGCGCTCTAAGCCACTTTGCACTGAACCCGTCAATTGAAATCTGAACAAGGGGCAGGAGATATACAATTGTAAGAATAGCAATAAGAGTTCACATTTAGTGAAACAAATCCTCAGTTGGTATAGATCAGCCAAGCTTCAACAGCTTCAGTATTGATTTATACTGGGATCTGAGCTCAGCATCTGTAATTATTTTCTAAACCAGGCAAAACAAACGCCATCAGGGATCACAAGGAAGGCTTTTCTTAATGAGTGAAGTAATTCTGCAACATGATGACTTCCCCATCTAAGTTTCCGGCATATTCACTCCCAATAGAGAGGAAATACTGCCCAGATTTTGAAAATCACATTCTGTACCCATCTGCATCTTCATATGCCCAAATGCTTTCCAAATATGGCTTGACAGCCCTCACCTTCTAGAATCTCAGAGGAGGACTGTTAAGGAAGGAAAGAAATGGAAATGTCATGGACCTTTATTACTTAAATTGTAAAACAGAAACAAGACTATTCAACAGGTAATCAGAAAAGAGAAAAAAGCACTTGAGAGTAAGGCTGTGATGGTGCAACAATTAGTGATTTACTATGGGTGCAAATGTTCAGATTCATCACCTTTTAAATAATATGAAAGATACAGTGGACTCCAGTGATACCAACAGTGAGTGTTAAACAATCGGTCATTGCCAGCTACCTTGAGTGTCTAATGAAGTTGTTAGTGAAAAAAAATAATCTGATTGACTACCTATGTTTCATTATTATTATGACCACTAATGTGACACAATATCTTTTATTTGAATTACACTTATAAGAAATTGCTTAGTTAGACAAATTATAAAAATAAGGAATATTTAAAGATAAAGCTGTATCATTTAACATGGAATTATTATTGAATTGGTATTCATGCTAATGTCAAGTGATATTAAGATTTAGATCCACATTGAAGGACATATGAAATATTGACAACTGACTGAGTTGAAGCCTCCATTCTCTAAGCCATGGATTTTATAATTCCATTGAAAAGAACAAGAGAGCAGTGACTTCATTCCACCCAGCGACTGCTTTACAGGCTGCGCCACCTAAAGTAGCTTCTTACTTCCTCCTTGTTGCTTCATTGTTGATCACAGGTTAGAGCTGCTCACAGGAGCAGGGGTGAGTCCTGCTCTTCAGATTCAGGCTCATTCTGACAGAAGCATGACCCTTCCTGTCCCAGGTGCTTGGGCGTTGGGTGTTGCAGAACCTGGCACCACTGCCACACTTCTCAGTGTGCCAGAAGTCTTTGGGAGGATGGTTAAAACACCCTACTGAAGATTAGTGAAAAACCTGAACAGCTGTTGCATGTGATTCACAAACATTAAAATAAATCAAGTGGATTTGTATATGTCTAGTGTCTGCAGATTAACTAAATAACAGGTACTGGAAGATCTTAAGCATCTGGAACCAAAAAGATGTTTAGTATTTTGCACACTTAATACATATTTCCCTTTCTTTCTCTACATAATTTTTCTTGTTCCTTTTTATTTTTATGGCCTTCTAAACATTTCAAGAATGGTTCTGTGCAGTATTTATATTCATAAATAATGTTTGTTCTCTGTCTCCGTATTTTGGTAATAAGTGATGGGTCATTAAAAGCTTTTTATTTGGTATGTGCCTTTCAGTAAGCGTAGACAAAATTACCAAGCGCATGGAACCAGAAAAGTTATTGATCCCAACTTCAGGCAGATAGTTTAGAACATCTGCCCAAGTAAGGAGTTCAAGATTGAGGTCTCTATGTAAACATCATTTAGAAAGCCTCATTTACTTAAGAAAAAAAATCGGTTAGAAATCAGTAGATAACAAGGAAAAGTAACATTACTGAAAACAAGTTAATGTCAAACAAAAGTTATTGGTAGGAAAATAAAGTATCATTGATATCATTCCAAAAAGATTTTTATTTATTCAAATAAATGAAATGTTAAAATGTATTTACTGGTGGCATTGCAATAAGATGCATGTATTAATATTATTATATCTGAAGGAATAAAGGGGTTTTGCCATCCAGAAACCCATGAGGAAATCATTCTTCACTTTTACCTGCCACAAATTTTATATTGATGTTTCATTTCTAGAATATGCTGTCAACTTCCCAGCATGAGCTACTGTAAGAAAAATGCTTGATTTAATAGTTTTTCATTATAATATTTCCTGCATAATCTTACGTTTAACTTACTAAATCTTC
This sequence comes from Calidris pugnax, assembly GCF_001431845.1. Classification (NCBI taxonomy): domain Eukaryota; kingdom Metazoa; phylum Chordata; class Aves; order Charadriiformes; family Scolopacidae; genus Calidris; species Calidris pugnax. Next base: position 1,086,823 of record NW_015090909.1, read on the forward strand.
CCATTGTAAACTACACTTTTTCCCTAAAAGATTAGAACAGAGTTTAACATTTTTTTTTTAGAGCAGCAACCCAGTTCTAAGAAAAAGCAAAGTTGCTTAAACTCCTAAATGAATACTAAATATTTTGCCAGGGTGAAAAATCTCTTTTGAAAATTGTTTCACTAGGAAAAGGAATTTCATATTAAAAATGTAGGAAACAAAATTGAAGAAAACATCCCTAATTTGTTAGAAATTTGCAGAATTGATAAAAAATATGACATATACAAAACTTCTACCGAGTATATGAGATCAATTATTCATACTCACTGCACTCAGGGAGGTTTTCTGTAGGGGAAGGATGAATCCATCCTCTACATGGGCTCAAATACAGTGCTGGAGTCACACATGACATTAAACATATTTACAACTACTACATAGGATGTATTGGCATATATTGAATTCTTACCACATTTCAAGCTTCCCACACATTCTTTGAGTGGAAACATCCAACCACTGGAGGTTTTTCCTTTGTTCCAAAAACATCACCAGAAAGTAGGCTGGCAGCGGAGAGAGGACATAGTCTTTGCTATACATATTCATCATACAAGGTACTGAAGCTGGCCATAAGGGAGAAATCATGATGCAAGGTCAATGGAATTTATTTCCATTCTGGCAAAATGACGGAACAGAAATGATATTGTGCTTGCCAAAAGTCTGTTTGAGGCAGAATAGCTAGCTACGCGCTGCTTCTTACACACTACTAGCAACTTTTACTTTTTTTTAATCATTGTTAGATGTCAACAAAAAAAGCATGCTGGATTGTAACCATGGATCCTAATGATTGTCTTCATTTTTAGTTTGGTCATTGAATCAATTGGAGCTAGAAGCTAATCTTCAATGTATTTTTACACTGTAGAAAAGACATGAAGACAAAGGGATAGAAAAGAGAAGAAAGTTTAAAAGTCCATGTCAGACCCACTGAATGTGGAATTAGGAAGATAAAAAAGACAAAAAAAAATTGGGGAGGAAATGCAATACTTGTCTTCACAGAGAAGAGAGTAAATCAGTCACCAACCTTGCTAACCTGAAGGATTTACAAATACAATGTTTTAACAGATACAGGCGATATCAAAGTGACCAGTGCCTTATATCCAGACATTCTAGAATATGAATAATTTTTGAAAAATTTATTCATGAAAGCCATCATTCATTGTAAACTTCATCTACCTTAATAAGGACTGAGGGTTTTGTGCCAGTCAGTATTGATACTGACTTTCCAAGGTATTTATTTGTTTCTGATAAGCATGGTTAAATTTATCAATACTGAATCATAAGCCAATGAGAGACTAAGCTTAAATAGGGTCCCATAAATAGGCGCCCTGGAGACTTTTTGGTGTATTCCTAAAGCAAATGTACAGAAGAAAAGCAAGTTGTTAGCTCTTTCCTAGTACAGCTCTTACTCTATGTGTTGGGGAAATTACTCTTTGCTAGGAATCACAATACTCCACAGAAAAAAAGATATCTATCTAAAGATTCAGAAATCTGTACCCTGAAGTTATTTTCGGCAACTACTTTACTAGATCATTAAAAAGCACAGTGGTAGAAAATTGTTCCGTTTTCACATGGAGATCAAACTCAGATTTAAAGTCACTCACAAAAAATAACTTTGCTGGTTTTCAAATATAGCCTTTATGATCTTTTTTTTTCCTCTTATTTGTCAACAAAATTACTTTATACAATTCACCTACTTCATCTGACTTTAAATATAATTCCTCTGTTATCATTGAAATGATATCTAACTATTTTTCCCTTCTGAACATTAAGAGCAAACTCCAACTGAAGAATGAAAAATAACACAGTACATACATGTGGATTAAATCCCCATATGAAGCATTTTCATACAAACACATATGGTATTTTCTGATACATTTTCATATGAGCCTTTTAATGTCCTTTTTTTTTTTTATTATTCTGCATCAACTTGAAAAGGCATATATTTTAAACATTAGGGTCGGCTTAGCTTGCAATATAATTACAAAAAACACCTCTCGGAATGAATAACCTAAAAATTTCTACATCCCAAATTAATTTTTCAGTGGTCACTATTCTAAAGTTCAGAAAACAGTGTCTAATTTATATGCAGTACAGACAAGGTTAAAAAAAATAAGACCACGCTATACATGACGGTATTCAATTGCTTTTGTATGGGTTAAAACACTCAGTCTCCAACTCATTGAGGGGGTCCTTTTTAAACGATACTTGTACCCTACCTAAGGTAGCAATTGGCCTCACATCTGCATTTTCCTCTTCTGAACAGTAAGCATTCTACAATGTTTTTACCTTCCTCTAGATACCTGTTGGAATGGATGTGTATGAGAGGATCAGTTATTATAAGACCATGCTATATGTGACAATATTCAATTGCTTTTGTATGGGTTGTTTAAAACTCTCAGTATCCAACTCATTGAGGGGATCTTTTTTAAACGATATTTGTACCCTACCTAAGGCCTCACATCTGTGTTTTCCTCTTCTGAACAGTACAACAATGTACAGAAACTACAATGTTTTTACCTTCCTGTAGATACCTGTCGGAATGGATGTGTATGAGAGGATCAGTTATTAAATTAAATGAAAATAGGATTTGATGCACTGTCCAAAAGTTTGAAACAATTCAAACTATCCATCTAAGGGCGGCCACTTACCACATTTCAAGCTTCCCACACATTCTTTGAGTGGAAACATCCAACCACTGGAGGTTTTTCCTTTGTTCCAAAAACATCACCAGAAAGTAGGCTGGCAGCGGAGAGAGGACATAGTCTTTGCTATACATATTCATCATACAAGGTACTGAAGCTGGCCATAAGGGAGAAATCATGATGCAAGGTCAATGGAATTTATTTCCATTCTGGCAAAATGACGGAACAGAAATGATATTGTGCTTGCCAAAAGTCTGTTTGAGGCAGAATAGCTAGCTACGCGCTGCTTCTTACACACTACTAGCAACTTTTACTTTTTTTTAATCATTGTTAGATGTCAACAAAAAAAGCATGCTGGATTGTAACCATGGATCCTAATGATTGTCTTCATTTTTAGTTTGGTCATTGAATCAATTGGAACTAGAAGCTAATCTTCAATGTGTTTTTACACTGTAGAAAACACATGAAGACAAAGGGATAGAAAAGAGAAGAAAGTTAAAAAGCCCATGTCAGACCCACTGAATGTGGAATTAGGAAGATAAAAAAGACAAAAAAAAATTGGGGAGGAAATGCAATACTTGTCTTCACAGAGAAGAGAGTAAATCAGTCACCAACCTTGCTAACCTGAAGGATTTACAAATACAATGTTTTAACAGATACAGGGTTATCAAAGTGACCAGTGCCTTATATCCAGACATTCTAGAATATGAATAATTTTTGAAAAATTTATTCATGAAAGCCATCATTCATTGTAAACTTCATCTACCTTAATAAGGACTGAGGGTTTTGTGCCAGTCACTATTGATACTGACTTTCCAAGGTATTTATTTGTTTCTGATAAGCATGGTTAAATTTATCAATACTGAATCATAAGCCAATGAGAGACTAAGCTTAAATAGGGTCCCATAAATAGGCGCCCTGGAGACTTTTTGGTGTATTCCTAAAGCAAATGTACAGAAGAAAAGCAAGTTGTTAGCTCTTTCCTAGTACAGCTCTTACTCTATGTGTTGGGGAAATTACTCTTTGCTAGGAATCACAATACTCCACAGAAAAAAAGATATCTATCTAAAGATTCAGAAATCTGTACCCTGAAGTTATTTTTGGCAACTACTTTACTAGATCATTAAAAAGCACAGTGGTAGAAAATTGTTCCGTTTTTACATGGAGATCAAACTCAGCTTTAAAGTCACTCACAAAAAATAACTTTGCTGGTTTTCAAATATAGCCTTTATGATCTTTTTTTTTCCTCTTATTTGTCAACAAAATTACTTTATACAATTCACCTACTTCATCTGACTTTAAATATAATTCCTCTGTTATCATTGAAATGATATCTAACTATTTTTCCCTTCTGAACATTAAGAGCAAACTCCAACTGAAGAATGAAAAATAACACAGTACATACATGTGGATTAAATCCCCATATGAAGCATTTTCATACAAACACATATGGTATTTTCTGATACATTTTCATATGAGCCTTTTAATGTCCTTTTTTTTTTTTATTATTCTGCATCAACTTGAAAAGGCATATATTTTAAACATTAGGGTCGGCTTAGCTTGCAATATAATTACAAAAAACACCTCTCGGAATGAATAACCTAAAAATTTCTACATCCCAAATTAATTTTCCAGTGGTCACTATTCTAAAGTTCAGAAAAGAGCGTCTAATTTATATGCAGTACAGACAAGGTTAAAAAAAATAAGACCACGCTATACATGACGGTATTCAATTGCTTTTGTATGGGTTAAAACACTCAGTCTCCAACTCATTGAGGGGGTCCTTTTTAAACGATACTTGTACCCTACCTAAGGTAGCAATTGGCCTCACATCTGCATTTTCCTCTTCTGAACAGTAAGCATTCTACAATGTTTTTACCTTCCTCTAGATACCTGTCGGAATGGATGTGTATGAGAGGATCAGTTATTAAATTAAATGAAACTAGGATTTGATGCACTGTCCAAAAGTTTGAAACAATTCAAACTATCCATCTAAGGGCGGCCAATGAAATCTCTAGAAAGGAAAAAAGGGTCTGTATATGCTTGCTGTCAGAAGTCAATTTGAGTGACACTAGTACACCCACTGGTCTTCAGCAATCACAGCTGAAAGCAAAACCAGAAGAACTGGGAGCAGATGGGCAAGCTTTTAAGTTAATATAAAAGTTAAAGATGATTGCTGTTAGCCTTATCACATAAATGTTTACTTCACAGAAACAAGCAAAGGGCTAACATTAGATATATATGACATGCCTTTCATTTGACAAATTCTTATGGCACTACTATTTCAGAACACATAGACCTGCATTTTTATGCATAACTAAAAATAAGGTAAAACATCTCTAAATTAAAATGAAACAAAAGTTTAAGCCAAAAGAGTTGCTTTAAGGTACAGTTCTTTGCAAATTTGCATACTGCATCTTTACTTCTGTTTAATGGAAATGAAAGATACAAATACAGTGTATTTATTTTTTTCAGCATATGTCTAATTTTATTCTTGTATCATGCTTATAGCTGTTGAATGGGACTGCACTAGCTGAAAAAGTATTTAAACTGTTGGTTACATTTCAGACACAAAACAGATATGTTTTTCCAGTCAAAGGAAAACTTGCGAAGTTGGAAAAACTATCGGACAAAGTAACTTGTCCAATAAAACAAATATTCTTAGATAACTGCAACATAATGTCTTTCAAAGACCAGGATCTGGTTCTGATCATCCTTGTTTCCTTGTGTAACACCTGAAGCTGTAGGAGAGACAAAAACTAAAAAGCTCTACAAAGCTGCTGTTCAGAGACTTTCTGAAAGGCTTTGGTGGAGAAGGCGTGAGTCCAGGTTTGCATGTCACTCAATTAAACAAGTAAAAAGCCACCAACTTCAACTGACATCACTTCACTGCAGCTGAGGGTCTGTCCCAGGACATTCAGATACACAGGGGGAGGGACAAGTCAATTGTAAGTATGGATACGTTGAGATCACAGGAAAAGCCTATGCATCTCTGGGTCTTCACAAAAGGCAACAGAAGCAACACAGAAGAATAGCTCTTCCTTTTCCTCCCCCGACCCTCCACAACCAGAAAAGAACGATGCTACTATGAGTGCCTGATCTACATCCACAGGGCACAGAGCAAGATACATAGAAGTTAAAAATAACAAGTTAGGCATTAATTTCTGCAGCTAATTTCTGCTCTTTCCAAGTCCTTTTTGTTCTGCTTATACATGCTTTTTCAGAAGTATGCTAATCCCTGGTGTTCATATGAAAAGGGAAAAGAGCAAAGACATGTAGACAATTTTTTCCCCTTGCAACTTACTAGGATTTTTTTTAAATTAAATCTTTGTTAAGTCTAACTAGTCTAACTAGTGAGGCTCGCTGAACATCAGAATATCATTGCTGATATAATATCATAAATTATTTTAATATTATATATTTTCTTAATCAGATTTTCCTGGGCAGGATTAATGAGAGATGGACTCCAAAGGGGAGCTAAATGATATTTGGAAAACTATATCAAATAAAGAAGGAGGAAGGAAGTATGACAAGCAAAAATATTCTTCCTTGGAATACAGATTTAAGAATTAGAATAAAGCAGATACAAGAAATTCATACACAAAAGATGGACAGAATATGAAATTATAAAAACAAGGTATGACATAATTAGCTCACAGAATTAGAATAACTAAATCAGCAAGTTTCAAGACTGATGTTCCAGATTAGAAATCCACAATTTACACTTTGCCAGTTTTCTTTTAATAGGCATAGAAAGCTATACAAAATGAAAACCCACACTTGTAAGAAACACAAGGAATATTCACGTAGACACAAGGCACAGGACATCTTATTTCCTTCTAACTTGAGTAGCTTTCTACGGAATTTATATCAAGTTGCAGTAAAATGCATTTGATCTGCTAACATTATACATATGCCATGGCTGATGCAATTTCACAGGTGCAAGAACCTGGAGAATCAGGAGTAGTGTGGTATTAACTCCATTAATTCTTCATGATATTTCTATATGTGTTAGTAAAATGCATTGGAAACATACCTTCAGCAAAATTCTAACAAACACTTAACTTCCCTTACTGTTTTGTAACCAGCAAGTTGCAGGGGTCAGTAGGACTCTGCATCCTTTCTTTACTACATAAAAATTGTTCCTGCGATGCAGCTGTTGGACAAATGCAGCATATTTTCTAAGTGCTATGTCTCAGTAGTTAAATTTATAAAAAATAAACCAAATAGTTATTTACTTATTAAAGAAACCCCATAGCAATAAAAGAGAAGATAAGAAAGCTTACTTTCTTCAAAATAAAATGGTATGCATATATGTATATGAAGAATTAATATAAACATTGTATCAAAAAATAAAACATAACAGATGATATGCTACAACAGTGTGCAAAAGTTACAAGATGAGTTAACATTTATTCAAATATTTGTTTGGTTGATCATATATAAAAAACTGTAAAAGTATATATCATATTACTTTAACAACTAGTGTCAAAAGGAAATAGGAATTTCTCAAATAAAGAACATCATGCCTATTAACATTTAAAAGTCAGCGTTTGTAACCAAATAGCAAACAGCTACTGTAAATATTTTTAAATTATTCTTTATATACATATCTATATATAAATAATATCATTTAACCAAAATTCTATGACACTCAACCTTCATATATATGTTGACAAGATTCTCCAATGGTTTGTTACCATACAAAAGAGTGGGACAAATTACTTATTTATATATACAAAACATGCTTATAAAGGCCAGCTGCAGGTATTTTTTGGAAAGTGCATTTTAATAAGGTCCTATTCAGTGGGGGAACAAATGGAGAAAAAGTAGTTTGCACTACAGAGTTTAGTGCAAGAGCTTTCTCTTTTTCTAACAACGAAATCAATCATTTGTCCAGACTGTGGGGAGTCAGAGTTAGTTACTGAAAAGAGCTCCATATATAAACAAGTCAATAACTCATTGTGTGTTATTGTTGGACTGAAGAAGTCTGCTTTCAAAAAGCTGCCCCTGCTTCTCTGAGAATGAATGTCACTGTATTCAGAGAGTGAGAGAGGGGGTCTTTTGTTTCTAGCTATTGCTGACTGCCATTTATGTATGGGAAAAGAGATGTGGCTGCTAGTTGTCTCAGGAAAACCATACCATCACCACCACACAGTTCTACATTATGGTTGCCCTGGACCTTACTTTTGTAAATGTAGTTCTATAAGAGAATTCACACATTTCATCGAGCTCCTGAATTCACAAGTAATATTTGTAAATATTATTTTCATTTTATAGAGGCAAAATGGCTGAAGACAAGAGGAAGTAAACATATTTGAGCACTTGATGTAAGTGTAAGGAATAACGCTCTAAATATATTAGCTTTAAAGTTTTCTGAATAAATACCAGTATGTTGAGAAACTAAACAGCACAAGTGAACTTTGACAAGTTTTTGTACTGTTTCGTGTTTCTTGTTTAAAACAGAGTAAAACTCACACTTGCTGAGTCATCTCAATTCAGACTTGGGGGAAAAAAAGAAATTAAAGTGTTATTATTGTTCACCTAGCTACGATGCCTCCTTACGCTGCAGTCCAACTAATTAAAGAAAGTTCCCAGCTTTGAGATTTAATAATAAAAATCAGAGGTTTGGCAAAAAAGATTCTCATTCCACAAGGGAACTCAGTGGAGTTTCATTCATATCTGCTAAGGTATACACATGTAGAAGGGTTTTCAGTTGATGCATAGCTGCAGAATAGATTTCACTGTTGTTAAAAATTACAGACTTCACTAATTTTAAAATAATTCCCTTTTCATTTAAAAACAGTGCATGACATACTCTTTACATGGACATAACATCCTGTTGAATTAGCACCGGTTCACAGAGGAAATACGCTTTATCCATGTTTCAAAACATTTACAACACTTCCTTAGACTTTAGAACATTTCTAAGTAATAAAAAAATATAGAATAAATATCATTTTCCTACCAAAAACATCGTGATGAACATTCAATATTTTTAGGTGGCGGATCAATAGGAAACACCCAACACGAAAAGCCCATCAATATATTTTCAGAGAGTAAAATCATGATTGCACTGTAAAATCCCACCTATTACACAGATTTGCAGTTCACAGCTGATCTAGTCTGTGCAATCAAACATGGCTTTGATGAGCGCTATTGCACTTATTCTGGACTTTCAGAATTCACTCATGCCTTTAAGCCTCTGTGTGGCTCCAGGACAGATTCAGGTGAAGTACACTGTAACTCTAAATTATGTCTTGACACCTGCAATTCTGAGTAATTTTTTTTCTTATCAGATGCAGATAAACGTACAGTAGTTCCTTTTTTTTGTCTACTAAAGACTAGCAAGATTCTGTGTATTGGGGAAAGCAGGACCTCATGGGTGAAAATAACCATTGAAGAACCCAAATAAGATACAGGAAATGAATACAGTAGTTCCTTTTTTTGTCTATTAAAGAGTAGTAAGAGTCTGTGTATTGGGGAAAGCAGGACTTCCTGGGTGAAAATAACCTTTGAAGAACCCAAATAAGATACAGGAAATGACTCTTCTAAAAGTAACAGTTACTAAAGCTGAGGGTACATTTAAAAGCTTTGTTAAAATCCAGATTTGCATACAGTTTTTCTGAGCAAAAACATAGAGTCTAAACTTACACCTGAGCAGTATTCTATGAATAAACTGTCTGCAAAGAAAGGCAGACGATGTCGTGTCAACTTGGGACTCTGACAAATAATAAGAGATTGAGTTTGCGTTCTGAACTGAGAAGGCACCCTCAGAAGTGTTCAGGAGATGCAACAAATTAAAGAACCTTCCTGGTGGACTAGCTATAAATTTACCCTTCAATATTATTTACTTTGTGGATACTGAAATCCTGTTTGAGAAAACGGACACTCTGCAGCCCAAGTCACTTAAACAGAAGAAATCCTGACCTAATGCTGAATAAAGACCCAAGAGTGAATACGACAGAATAAGTCCACCGTAGCTGGGCACATAAATGGGCGTACTAAGTTATGTATGGATGACAAATCTTTAACCTGAAATAAATCACAAATCGAAAATAATTCCTATACAAAAACCCCACAAGTATATATGTCACTGTTATTGAAGCTGATAGGCAACAATATAGCCCAGTCTTTATGTCTTAGAAGATTTTCAAATGCTAGTTTGGTCAAAAAAAATGGAGTTAAAATGGCAGGAGTTGCCTGAATTAAAAAGGAATTAGTAAGGGGATACTCGTAGGTGAAATATAATCAATGTAATATTCCTCTGGCCATGCAAAGTCTTTTTGAGTTGGTAAGTTTGTCAAAACAGCAATTAAAGAGTAACAACTTTTAAAATATTTGAGAATGATGTGAATATCTTGTACATATAAATGAAATAACAAGTATATTTAAGATGGCCAAGCAATATGAAAAAAACATATGTGAACTCCGTAACACAGGTAGGCACAGATTTTTAGGAAAAAAACTTATGCCTGAACTTTTAAAAATGCATTTACATTGAATAGGAAAGATACTAATAGTCATTAAAGAGACTTCAGTGAAGAAACCTGCCTGATGTGAATACTTTCCTTTATCAAAATGAAAGAAAAACAATAAAACATTTCAGTTATACAAACATTCTAAGTGCTACTCCTTAATAATATCAATTCTCATCATAGTGAAAAATTCCTCTGTGAAAGACAATCTGAGGCTATTTACTTACATACAACATAAAACGTAAAAAGGATAAAGACAAGGATAAAATAGCATACTAGGCAGAAAGTATATGACTATTCAAGAAAATAGCAATTAGTAATGAATTGTTATCCCTTCTTTTTCTTGTTTCACAATGAAAAGGGACACCAATAAATATTGTTTGTTGTGGCCGTTTGATTGCCTTATTATGATGAACAAACTGCTCAGGACACAATCCCTCTATATCAGATTTATATTGCAGAGATTTGTAAAGATCGAAAGCATAAGCAAGTAGTGAACGAATAACTAAATGGTGAAGGTAAACATGAACTAGGTTCTCAAACCCACTACCTGGCCCTGTTTTATTTATCTTAAATTATTAGAAAATTGATGTAGCTGAGTTTTAGTTTTCCCTACTCCTCTGTTTCCAGGATTTCCTATATTCCAGGAGGAAAGTCCCAAAAACACATCCATTCCCTCTGAAACTACAACTCTCCAGTGGGCACTTGAAGCTAGAGCATGGACCCTTTTATTGCTTGATTATTGTAGTAACCTAAGACACACTACAGACTTTGGTGCCAGGATGGTGTAAGATTGGGATAATTATCAAGATTTGATATGAACCATCTAACCCTAATGAAATGGAATTACCTTTCTCTGAAAAAGGAATGTTTGCTGCAACATAGAAATTGGTATTGCTTATTTAAAGACTTTCGCAGCTAAATTAAACACCAGAAGCAGTGTATAGCTATCTCACAAAGGACTGAGATATATTTAAAATTCCCTCTGAAACTACAACTCTCCAGTGGGCACTTGAAGCTAGAGCATGGACCCTTTTATTGCTTGATTATTGTAGTAACCTAAGACACACTACAGACTTTGGTGCCAGGATGGTGTAAGATTGGGATAATTATCAAGATTTGATATGAACCATCTAACCCTAATGAAATGGAATTACCTGTCTCTGAAAAAGGAATGTTTGCTGCAATATAGAAATTGGTATTGCTTATTTAAAGACTTTCTCAGCTAAATCAAACTCCAGAAGCAGTGTATAACTATCTCACAAAGGACTGAGATATATTTAAATGAAGTCAGAAGTCATCGAGTCAAAACCAGGACAATTTCATGACCAAATACTTTTAGCTTGCTCTGTGTGAGAATGTCTTTTAGAAATATATTCACTTGAAAAATTGAAACCAAGATAGGGTTTCAGGAATTCATGTTGGTGGTGAGGAAAAATAATAATAGCAATAATCAGTGGTTTTAATTTTTGTATTTTCCAGAAGAAATCTACTGCTTTGAAGTACATTTTTATTTAAAATAAAAATAAAAATAAAAATAAAACAAAATGAAATATTTTTGATCTGAAACAATATGTTGGTTTGACACCTTTTATTTTTCTTAACCACAAAACTATTTATTCAGAGTACCCTGCTTACGTATAATGCAAACTGATCACAGTAACCTAAGACACACTACAGACTTTGGTGCCAGGATGATTTAAGATTGGGATAATTATCAAGATTTGATATGAACCATCTAACCCTAATGAAATGGAATTACCTGTCTCTGAAAAAGGAATGTTTGCTGCAATATAGAAATTGGTATTGCTTATTTAAAG